>NW_004797358.1:1268907-1273659 GCF_000002075.1 Aplysia californica | reverse complement strand
TGTAACCATAACACCACAGGTACATAGAGCTAAGATTCCTTGACCAAAGGTAGAAGGAGGAGGAGGAGGAGGAGGAGGAGGAGGAGGAGGAGGAGGAGGAGGAGGAGGAGGAGGAGGAGAAGAAGAAGAAGAAGAAGAAGAAGAAGAAGAAGAAGAAGAAGAAGAAGAAGAAGAAGAAGAAGAAGAAGAAGAAGAAGAAGAAGAAGAAGAAGAAGAAGAAGAAGGAGAAGAAGAAGAAGAAGAAGAAGAAGAAGAAGAAGAAGAAGAAGAAGAAGAAGAAGAAAAAGAAGAAGGAGAAGGAGAAGGAGAAGGAGAAGGAGAAGGAGAAGAAAAGTGACATATGTATAGCGCCTTCTCTTCAAAATATTTCAAACTCAAGGTGCTCCAAAAAAAAAAGTTGGGTCTTAAAATCACCTGTTCATAGCGTAGTGGATAGTGTCTTCGTTATGAGTAGCGATGATGAATTTCACCGTCTCTGCATCTTCAGCAGCTCGCTCCAGCAAAAGGTCAAGGCAGCGATGGTAATTTTCACATGTCATGTCAAAAGTCTCTTGGATGGGATCAGGGTAACCCTTCTCGCTAGCCAGCCTCCTTTCCTTGACCATATAAGCCCCTCGCACCAGTTTTGCTCCAAAGCAGACGCCCTCTTTGTCAGCCTGAGCCAGGTCGTCCTTCAGCAGTTGGTGTGTGGTCTGTCGTGGTGAACGAAATCAATACTGGGAATTTTGTTTTATCTAAGCTCCACAAAACGCCACAGAGATTTTTATGAGCATTTTTATGCTTACACAGAACACGCAGAATGGGTGTGGGAGCAGAGAGGGGGTGGGGAGACAGTGATATATATATATATATATATATATATATATATATATATATATATATATATATATATATATATATATATATATATATATAGATATATATATATATATATATATATATATATATATAGAGAGAGAGAGAGAGAGAGAGAGAGAGAGAGAGAGAGAGATAGAGAGAGAGATATATATAGAGAGAGATATATATATAGACAGAGAGATAGGGGACTCTCTTGAACTTATCGTCCAGCTCAGTACTGAGTACCATCTAGTTATGGGAACCCCTCTCCAACTCATACAGCTCACAGCTTCTACTGGGGTCCTATCAAGCCATCTAGTTGTGGAAACCTCTCTCCAACAAAGACAAAAAAACATTTTAATGGGCCTACGGCAGTCCTAAGCCTGCAAACCAACTCCAGTTGGGAACTCAGAAGGGAATGTTTTTTTAATAACCCACCCCCACCCCAAGAAAAAAACCAACTCAGCCTGAGTGGTCGGTGGGTGCTCTGGTGTGGTTTGTGCCTCTTTCCTGTTAAACTTCTATTGTCCTTATAATATCTCTCCTATTCTTTGTATGTTACCCTCCAGTACTTACTTTCACTTTTTCTGTCCTCTTATGCCACAAGGTGTGGAGGGGAGGTCAATTGTTGGATTTATGCTAGGTGTTTTGATCATCATGCTGTTCCTCTGGATGGTCTCTTTGACTTCGTTGATCCATCTTTTTCTTGGCTTTCCTTTTGCCATGAAGTTGAAGCCATCAAATCACAGTGGGTGGTTGACGGGTGCCTTTGTGTGGTTTGCTTCTTCTTTCCTATCAAACATCTACCATCTTTATCTTTCCTCCTTCTTTTTTTTTGTGTTTGTTACTCTCTTGTAACACCTCTAATCTTCGGCACTTATGACCTTATTCTGTTGTAAGTGCCGTAACACACTTACTAAAACTAAAACTAATCTGTTTTGTCTTCTTTATCGCCAGCAATGGTACTGATACTGATACATGGTTTCTATTTGGTCACTTTTTTAGCACAAGGGGCCTGTCCCGAAAAATGCTGTTTTGAGAGAATCGAAGGTAAAGTTTTTGCCACTTGTTCAGTTTCTTTAAAAGACATGGAGAGTTTTCTCTATAAAAGGGGCCGTTCAAATATAATCTTACGCCTGAGGAGGGGGGGCAGGTCTTTGGTTCCTGTAAGAAAAGTGTAGGGGGGGGGGTCTTTAACTAATGTAATATTATACTTTTGTTAGGGGGAAAAAATATTTTCGACATAATGATGAACTCTGCATTTGTTGATGATAACTAATTTCACTTTTTTTTCACCATAAATGATCAGTAATAACATAGATACAGTGGAATCCTGATAAAGTCAACTTGCTTACAGTCAACACCTCACTGTAGTCCCGTTTCTTACCTTCTTTGTTTAAGTTGAAGTAATTGTGTTTCTGATTTTCTGATACAGTCTACCACTTGAGTATTAACCTTTCGTGAAGTCAACAATTTGGGGCTAAATCCTGAGGTGAATTCATTCTAGAAGAGGTATTTCGCCTGAGCAAGTGGTGTACACACCACCAATTACATATATATGTACTTTGTTCTTTCATTATCTCTTGTTTTGGTGACAACTTCAGAATTATACTCCCTGAAATTGAGATTACATCTTGTTTATTACGAGGTACTTTGTCATTTTGTAGCTGTCATCTTCAATTTTTAATGGCACTAGTACAATGGATAAAGTCAACCTTGCTCAAAGTCATCCCCTTTTTTTCTGTCCGGGGTGTTGACTTTATCAGAATTCCACTGTAACTTGTTTTGTTTTTTAATTAAAGCGCTTTTGTCATACGTGAGTCTCAATTTTTTTCCTTTTTATTAGTAAAAAAGAGTGTGTATTAGGTACCAGAAACTAAATTTTCAAACTAGCTGTATGCCAAATTTATCTGTTTCATTTGAAAGGCCTAGATCTATATCCACTGAGCATTTTGGTACCATTGTTTAACCTCTCCGTCAATTTTTAAGAAAATTGTAGTTGTTTAAAATTTGATCAAATTTGTTAAAGTCAGTCACTGGTTGCAACCCCATGTTTGACAGACAATAAAAATGTAACAAGTGCACTAAACATCTCCACATTAACAGAGTACAATCACTATAACAAATATATGGAGCATAATTTTTTTCAAGACTGTGAGATATTTACAAATCAGTAGCCTACTTTATCACCTCAAACACGATATCTGTCGTTATTTCGACAAAAACACCGAGCTTTGACCCGGCCGGCGTCGCACCGGCCCCCGTGGCGAGCGAGTCGGCTCTATACTGTAGTGTACCCCGCGTGCGGGGTCACATGCTTTATGAGATTGATGTAAAATAATTCCAATTTAATTACTTTATTCTAATAGGAAATAAACTGATCTTTTAATTAATACTTTTTATAAGCCGGTATTTTACATATTTTGTGTAAAAAGTGATCTTTAAACATTTTGACGGTATTTTAAAAAGCTTTCTATAAAGACGCCAAAGGCCAGTCTATATCACGGGAAAGCCCGTTTAAAGCTCTACAGTTCTCCGCCAATGAAAAGACGGTATTTAATCATCCCTCGTTCCGCGAAGCATTTGAATGCACGCGTGTCAATTTTTCAACCGGCCGACCTCGCATTCTGACCGCGAGGGGCTTCGCTTTCGTCGGCGATTCTCCGGCTCCTAATAATCGGACATATAAACAACTTACACCACTGTAACGAGGAAAAGCTGAACTTTTACAAGGTGTACGGCATGTGGTGTTTTATAGCGAAAGAGCAAAGAAAGAGCGATCGGAATTAACCCGATTTTACCGATACCACGCGGTCGGAAGGCCGCGAGTGCCCGCGAGGCCATGTTTACGCTACCTATGTGTATGCAATAATTTCCTTGAATGATTTACTCTAATTGTGAGGCAGCGTGGTGAAATCAGGCGCTCGTCAAAATAATGAAAGTGAAAAAAAAACCCCTGGCATTTTTCCACAGGTTTGGGAACTTTTATTGAATTTTCCCCCGCGTTAAACACCTTTTAATCCATACTGAAAAACGTTCATTACATGCCCAAAATTTGTGATTTTTCAGTTTAAAAGGCTCTCAAGCTATTGAAGTTATCCAACTTTGGCGGCCGTTTTCTCACGAATTTTACTTCTGAGATCAGGTGATCCCACCTCCTTCAATCACAAATGTAAGAAAAGTGTAAGAAAGGGGGGGGGGGGGGGTCAAAAAGTGCCCAAAAAGGTGTAAGATTATATTTGAACAGCCCCAAGCCAAACAAATATGCACACCAATGAAACCAAACTTGTCCTTTTGGTTGGGCAATGCCCACTTTTGGTGTAGGTCAAGATTTCTGGAAACGCCCAAAATTCTGGAAACCCCCAAAATCTGGGTTAGCCCGCTTGTCCTTAAAAGCGATCATTTATTGGAATCCATTGTAAGTAAATAAAAAGTTTTTGGTTTGTTTTAGTTGAGGGTTTTTTACGGCGCTCGCAACTGCATAAGGTCATATGAGCGCCAGAAGAATAGACGTGCTACAACTACAACAAGAGAATAACAAACATAAAACAGAAGAAGGGGAGATAAGGACGATAGATGTTTGATAGGAAAGAAGAAGCAGACCGCACCAGAGCACCTGCCAAACACCCACAAATTTATAATAAAAAGTTTGCTTGTGTAAAAAATGGGGGGTGGGGGTGGGGGGTAATGTTTTACTATGTATTTCTGTTTTTTGTTTTGACTCTTGTGTATGTGTGTGTGTCTTTGCTTTGTGGGTGGCTTGGGGCCGGCCCCCACTTGTCTAGAACTTTTTCTTTGCTGCCTCTCAGTTGTTTCTGTCTCTCCATCATACTTGTTTCTTCCGACTACACCTCATGTACTTTGTTTTCTTTTACTGTGGGTGGTTGGTGGGTGCTCTGCTCCTTCTTTCCTATC
>NW_004797358.1:1265457-1267667 GCF_000002075.1 Aplysia californica | reverse complement strand
CATGATGTATAATTGGCCTATCCACTGTTCACAGCAGCTGCAATATTCCGCTATAACCGACTCGCATGTTTGTCTGATAGCGCTATAACAATAACAGTATTTTATTTACAAAGGTAAAGAGGAGAAAAAAAACGGGGTTTTAGAATTGTGTCTTTATTATAACAGACTTCTCGTTATAAGTGGACTCCTCTGTATTCGATTTTGGTGGAGACACGCTCTAACATACCACATACATGTATTAAAAAAAGGTAAGAACTATACATTATACATGTACCAAATTAAATGACTTTACGCTTGTATGTATAAACACAAAAATTGAAAACAACACATCAGAACAATGACAAGAAAACAATTAACACACCAACAAATTAAAACACAACATAGAGGAAAATGAAAGAGAACCAGCAATATAAATAGTAGGCTATGCAAAGTACTTATATTCTTCACATGAAAATAAATCAACTCAATGTCAACGAGTGAGTAAGAGACGAAGTGAAGCGTAAGTGATAATAAACTTTCTTTCTAAAAGTTAAAAGTAAAGAGGTTCGGGTTTTAAAGTTTTTTTATTCCCCATTTTCCCCTGGTTTGTTTTTATTCCTCGTAGGTGTGTGCTTTCTTTTTCTTTTTTTTTTAAAATACACAAATCGCGGACCCAAAAATGCCAAAAATCGCGGTCACGATTCGCAGGTCGCGGCCGCGACAAACGCAGATGCCAGACAAAGCAAAAACCTGTAGTTTTATCAGTAGGAGTCATAAGAGGTTATTCAAGGACGTACCAACGTATTCAAATGGCAAGTGTTGGCGAGATAAAACAGATCTTTTCCTGAGCACCTTGTGAGACTTGAAAGAGACATGAAGATGAAGGATCTTCTCCTCGTCGCCATTCTTATCTCTGTGTCAGGGGAGGGAGACTTCAGTCCATGCATCAATGACAAATTCCAGTAACATTTACTCGTTATAATGTGGATGTGGCTGCCTGCATGCCTTTACCACCACAAGCTAGAGCTTCAGGCTTAGACTATCATGCAATGCTCTATTATAATATAGTTAAACTAGTTTTCTTGTGCATATCCCAATTTTTTGTTTCTTGTGTGTGTGTGTGTGTGTGTGTGTGTGTGTAAGTCAAGGTTTATTCGCTATTAACTTAGCATCGACAAAAATTTCTATATCACTTGCATGGGATAGAGCTATTATATTACTGAATCTATTGTTAATAATAATATACTATTCCTACCGGAGACAATCACAAGTCATCTCCTACTACTACTACTACTACTACTACTACTACTACTACTACTACTACTACTACTATTATTATTGTTATATTTATTGTTACCATTTATTAATGTATTAATTATTATTAATATTATTATTATTGTTATTATTATTATTAATTAATTAATTAATTTACTTATTTATCATTATTTTATCATTATTATTATTATATAGTAGTAGTACAATGTAGTAGTATTTTTATCATTTTTGTTTTTTGTGTTTCGCTAAGGATCTGTTTTCTAGGTTTCTATTGGTAAATGTGTGTGGTTGGCGGGTGCTCTGGTGTGGTGTTTCTTATCAAACCTCTATCCTCCTTATATCTCCATCTTTTCTTTATAATATGACCTACATGTAGTTGTGTTACAAGTGCCGTAAAATTCTGATTAAAACTTTAAAAAAAAATTCTGTCCCCCAGCTTGCATGCCTAGCCCGGAGGTGGGAGCCAACAAACTCGCTCGTGGTAGGCCTACTATCTGCCGACGTTTTCTAAACTTGGACTGTGTCTGTGCGGGGGGAAAGAGGAAGAGAGACAGCAACGGATGCATCTCCTGTCACTGTCCAGACCCCATTATTGGGACTTGGGGCACAAATTAATTGGGAAGAAATAAAAAGTTAAATTAGTCCTCTCCAACATGGCATCTATAAAATGAGACACCCCCCCCCCCCCCCCCCAAAAAAAAAGGAGAATGCTTGACTTCGTTTCAAGCTTTGGGGTAAGAAGGAAGGGAACTTTTTCTTATTTTCCCTCTTTAAAAAAAAAAAAAAGAAATCATGTTTGTCTTGAACGAGAAGAAAATAAAGGGAATTCACTTAGATTGTGTCTCTTTTCTTGAGTGGTTACACAAAAAACCCAAAACCCCCCTATGGGTTTTTTGGAACTTTTTTATACAACACCCCCCCCCCCCCCCAAAAACACCAAATTATTTCTCCCCCTT
>NW_004797358.1:1256424-1265357 GCF_000002075.1 Aplysia californica | reverse complement strand
ACAGTATTTTATTTACAAAGGTAAAGAGGAGAAAAAAACGGGGTTTTAGAATTGTGTCTTTATTATAACAGACTTCTCGTTATAAGTGGACTCCACTGTAACATACCACATACATGTTTTAAAAAAGGTAAGAACTATACATTATACATGTACCAAATTAAATGACTACGCTTGTATGTATAAACACAAAAATTGAAAACAACACATCAGAACAATGACAAGAAAACAATTAACACACCAACAAATTAAAACACAACATAGAGGAAAATGAAAGAGAACCAGCAATATAAATAGTAGGCTATGCAAAGTACTTATATTCTTCACATGAAAATAAATCAACTCAATGTCAACGAGTGAGTAAGAGACGAAGTGAAGCGAAAGTGAAAATAAACTTTCTTTCTAAAAGTTAAAAGTAAAGAGGTTCGGGTTTTAGAGTTTTTTTATTCCCCATTTTCCCCTGGTTTGTTTTTATTCCCCGACGGTGTGTGCTTTCTTTTTCTTTTTTGTAAAAAATACACAAATCGCGGACCCAAAAATGCCAAAAATCGCTGTCACGATTCGCAGGTCGCGGCCGCGACAAACGCAGATGCCAGACAAAGCAAAAACCTGTTTTTATCGGTAGGAGTCATAAGAGGTTATTCAAGGACGTACCAACGTATTTAAATGGCAAGTGTTGGCGAGATAAAACAGATCTTTTCCTGAGCACCTTGTGAGACTTGAAAGAGACATGAAGATGAAGGTTCTTCTCCTCGTCGCCATTCTTATCTCTGTGTCAGGGGAGGGAGACTTCAGTCCATGCATCAATGACAAATTCCAGTAACATTTACTCGTTATAATGTGGATGTGGCTGCCTGCATGCCTTTACCACCACAAGCTAGAGCTTCAGGCTTAGACTATCATGCAATGCTCTATTATAATATTAATATAGTTAAACTAGTTTTCTTGTGCATATCCAAATTTTTTGTTTCTTGTGTGTGTGTAAGTGTAAGGTTTATTCGCTTTTAATTTAGCATCGACAAAAATTTCTATATCACTTGCATGGGATAGAGCTATATATATATATTACTGAATCTATTGTTAATAATAATATACTATTCCTACCGGAGACAATCACAAGTCATCTCCTACTACTACTACTACTACTACTACTACTACTACTACTACTACTACTACTACTACTACTACTACTACTACTACTACTACTACTACTACTACTACTACTACTATTATTATTGTTATATTTATTGTTATCATTTATTCATGTAATATTATTATTAATATTATCATTATTGTTATTATTATTATCATTATTAATTAATTTATTTATTTACTTATCATTATTTTATCATTATTATTATTATAGTCGTAGTACAATGTAGTAGTATTTTTATCATTTTTATTTATTGTGTTTCGCTAAGGATCTGTTTTCTAGGTTTCTATTGGTATGTGTGTTTCGCTAAGGATCTGTTTTCTAGGTTTCTATTGGTAAATGTGTGTGGTCCTTATATCTCCATCTTTTCTTTATAATATGACCTACATGTAGTTGTGTTACAAGTGCCGTAAAATTCTGATTAAAACTTTTTAAAAAAATTCTGTCCCCCAGCTTGCATGACTAGCCCGGAGGTGGGAGCCAACAAACTCGCTCGTGGTACTATCTGCCAACGTTTTCTAAACTTGGACTGTGTCTGTGCGGGGGGAAAGAGGAAGAGAGACAGCAACGGATGCATCTCCTGTCACTGTCCAGACCCCATATGGGACTTGGGGCACAAATTAATTGGGAAGAAATAAAAAGTTAAATTAGTCCTCTCCGACATGGCATCTATAAAATGAGACACCCCCCCCCCCCGCAAAAAAGGAGAATGCTTGACTTCGACGCTTGGCGTAGATGACGGAATCTTTCTCTATTTCTCTTCCATAACAGACGAAGTACATCATGTTTGTCTTGAACGAGAAGAAAATAAAGGGAATTCACTTAGATTGTGTCTCTTTTCTTGATTGTTTTACTAGATATCACAGGCCACCTTTATGGCTTTTTGTCATCTTTTTAATCACCCCCCCCCTCACAAACCTCCAATTTTCTCTCCTCTCTGTCTGTCTCTCTCTCTCAATCTCTTTCTCTCTCTCTCTCTCTCTCTCTCTCTCTCTCTCTCTCTCTCTCTCTCTCTCCCCCCCCCTATCTCTCTTTGTCAAGTATTAGTGTTTCCATCCTTTGTTGACGAGTGTGCTGGGTGAGCATATTCTGATCTCTTACTTCAGCGAGCCTGTTTCAAAGCGTGTTTCAAAAGGAAAGTATTCCCACAGATGTTCACAAAATGGGAAGGTCAGGTCGGAGAAAAGCGTAGACTACAGATGATTCAATCCGGCACAAGTCTTGGACAGTGTCATTACACATGGAATGGTATTATTGTACAGAAAAAGACACAAGAGGGGTGGAGTGGAACGTGCTCTCCCGTAGAATTAGGCGAATTTAGATGGCCAAATAACGCCAAAAAAAAGCCAAATTATGCAAGTTACCGTAACACCTTTCGCGACATGTTTTGCACTTTTTCAACACAGATTTTCAAGACTTGTATGTTTTAAGTACAGAAAAATTTAAAACAGAACATATCAGTATCAGTAATTTGTAGTGTATTTGGAAAGAAAACAATACACATCTGTAAAAAAAAAAAACAACACAAAAAACAACTAAAAAATATAATCTCTGTAACTTTCAGTTGTAGATCTAGACTAGATCTAGATCTAGATCTGGGAAAGAAAAATGTAAAAAAAAAAAAAAAAAAAGGAGACATCTGGACCTCTGATGCTCGCACATTACTAAAACCAGGAACACCTGTCAAACATGAAACATCAGCAGACGGGAGAACAACAACTTTTGATGGATTGAAAAATTGAACAAGCTCAAGGAACAAAATCCCAACCCACAACCAAGATCTTCTACCAAGGGAAATAACCAACTTTTCACTTAAATAAGACTTGTTACGGTGATTATTTCCCTTTAGTCACATGGCGAGGCGTTAATTAATAAAATTAATTGTTCTGTTTTTAAAAAAATTGGAAAAAAACGTGAAAAAACGCGTGGAATTCAAAATTATGCAAATGTGCAGAATTACGCGAAAAATCGCGGCCGCACAAAATCGCATAATCCTACGGGGACAGAAAGTGGTTGTTTGCACGGGTGAATGTTTTTGATAGGTGTTCCTTAAACAAGGTTTCTTCGACTGTACTGAAAGCTCGTACAAAAGGTTGTGGGTGGTCACTGGTTGGCGGGTGCTCCGGTGTGCTTTGTCGGATCCTTCCTTCCTATCAAACATCTATCGATTTTTGTCTTGTCTCTCCTCCTTCATTCATTACTGTGTATGTCATTCTCTAGCACTACCTTTAATCTTTGGCACTTATAAATGACCTATATTTGTGTTAGAAGTGCCGTAAAACTCTTGCAAATCCTCAAACGAAAGGCTGCTGCCGCTTCTAGAACAGTTACGTCATTCTTCAGAACCCTTGTTTCCGAACTGCAGTTTCTAGATCTCTAACTAAGTCTGATCATTGTGGTACATGACCTTGTCCTAGTGAATATTATTATCTCTCCCTGTCGTTTTATTCTTTATGCAAGAAACATTCTGAAACTATGCAAACTGAGCCCCAAAAATATGAAATTATGCGATTCTGTTGTTGTTTTTTAAAACAAAGAATGATAAAGGAAAATAATCAGAAATTATGCCCCCCAAAAATGATCAAATTTTGCTAAATTATGCGGGGTGCATAAAAAAAAACCTCGGGGACAGTATTATAGAGGTTGGTGTTTTGACTCGGTAGGCCTACACCAACCATACAGGACAGGGTAGAGTAGGCCTAGCCTACATGATTGTATAGATCTATGATTTTGAACATAATAGCATAGCCTATACTATAATTAATGAGGAAAATAATAATGTTAGGTAAATAGATCTGTATACATGTAGTTGACTCAACTTTATTTTAAAAAACAAAAACCAAACAGATTTAAGTGGGTGGTTGGCGGGTGCTCTAGTGTGATTTGCTTCTTCTTTCCTATCAAACATCTATCGTCTTTATCTCCCCTCCTTTTTTGTGTTTATTACTTTCTTGTAACACCTCTAATCTTCGGCATTTATATGACCTTATTGTGTTGCGAGTGCCGTAAAACACTTTAAAAAACTTTAAAAAGACAGATCTAAATTTATTTTTGCGCATTTGATTTGTGTGATGGACATTATTTAGTGAACAATGCTTTTTGCCTCTTTCATGAGGTACATCCGCTATTCTCCATTCTATAAACTTCCGGTTTATTTTAGGCTACTAAGGAATTGTTGGAAAAATCTTTGAGCGGATGTTGTCCAAGTCAGTCAGTCGCCATATTGTTCGCCATTTTGCTCAGTGTAGCGAGTTGCAAAAGCTGTCTTCTGTTTGAAGTGTGTTGACTCACTGCATTTAGTTGGAGACGATTTGCAAGTTATCCAGAACAATTGTTTGGCTGTCGAGTCGCTTTTCTGAAGATTTCACGTCGATCTTTAGTATCTTTGTCTTCCAGAGATCGATTCGTTCCTGTACTGAAGTAGAAGAGTCCTGCCTTCTCTTTGTCTTTGCCGCCGCCATGGGGAATTTTGCGTCACTTCTCCCAGATGAATCAGTAATAGAGTGTATTGACTTGGTGGAAGGTCAGTTCTATGGCCTGGAAGGACCGCACATGTTCTTGGGATTTGAGGTGAGACGTGATGATTTCTTAGTCGGTTTGAATGTTGAAGGAGAGCGGCTGTTGTTTGAGGTAGATATCTCTAGTGAAGGTGAGCCTATTGTCAGTGCTCCTTTGGCTGGAGGGCCAGAATGGTACAGGGACTGGTTGGGGCGGGTGGCTAGGAGAGAAGTGAGGTGGGCTACGGGACCAAGGTGTGGGGAGGTGATAGCTTTATATGACGTTATGTGGAGGAAACCGATGAAGGGATAGGACTAGATCTAGATCTAGATTTTAGATCTAGATGGTGGCTAAGTGATGGACTTCTGTACTGTATTGTATGTGTGGCAAGTGTGTGTTTGTCGGGGTCCGTGCGTTGTTTAAGTTGTATTCTATTATTCTATCGATGTGTGTATGGTTTTAGGATTTTTGTATTTTTGGTTTTTGCCCACGTAGAGTCAGACTGTTCACTTTAATAGGTTTTGTGGGGATCTCTCTCTCTCTCTCTCTCTCTCTCTCTCTCTCTCTCTCTCTCTCTCTCTCAGGGAATTGGCTTGTCCATGACTTGGATTGGAACCTGCAGACATTTTTTTCTTTGTTTTTATGTTGTAGATATAAAAAGTCAATGTATGGATGAGTGTGTTGTTAATGTGTTCATCGTCTTAAAATAGTTAAATGTTTAGAGTTTATAATTTATTAGATAAAGATAAAGGTAAGACGCCATAGTACAACCAGTAATTTGTGGTAGGAAGTGCGCCAGTCTCAATAATAGGTTTCACCTTCTTTACAACCCACTAACACCGACCCTTTGTTTGTCTGTTGTCATATATATAATATAGATCTATAGCCAGTCAAGTCGGTGTATGTCATCGCTGATCATTAGTTTTATTTTCCGTTAGTTTTATTAGTTGTAGCAAGGGGAAAAGACAATTAATATTTTTAGGGGAAGAGGAGGGAGAATAAGACAGCTGTAGGAATTGATAATGGAGGATATCCATAACGAGCGACCACAAGTATGAGACAGAGTAGAATACAGAGTTAGTTACGAAAGTCCTTCCATTGATAATGAGGAGAGCTGAGATAGATTTAACAACTGGGAGTTGTGTTGTTTTTTGTTTTCGATTTAATTTATAAAGTTGTTTGTGGGGCTCGTGCTTTGAAAGGCATGGGGTGGTGGGGCTATTCAGTCTGAAGAGGAAACCGGGTATGAGGGGTTGGGTGTCAAAGGGGAAATGACGCTCAATCCCTCATAGTCGGAGAAGTCGAAGACGGTAGTCTCAGAAAGCCAGGTAACAACGATAGCGACAGCTCAGTTTTTGGGCAGGGCAATTTTTGAAGGAGCTGAGGGGAGTTGGTGGAACACATCCACGAGCTACATATATGAAATTGAATATTTTATATTTTTTTGAGTAGTTGATATGAAAAAGGTAGAACTATTTTAAGGGTGTGGGCTGTTGTGGCTGAAAGTCCAATTGTTATCAAATATGAGAGTTCAGGGGTCAAGGGGGAACTGACCTTTGACCTTTCATATTGGGTTTCAGTTTTGGAAGGCAAGGGAATCCAGAATGCCTGTATTCGGTAAGAAGGGGTATGGTAGTGGGCCCATCTTTTTCGTTTTAAATGATAGCAGTTTAAAATTTTGTGTAAAGGTTTGATGATTGGGATTTTCGGTTTACTTGGCTGGCCATAGTGTAGAGACAAATGTATATATATGTGTGTGCTGTTGTTGTTTTCCAAGGCCCATGGCCCTAGAGTAGATCCCCATTAACGTAGTCACCAGTAGATGAGACTGAGCGCACATATTTCGGCCTATTTTTTTGTCTGGTGACGATTAACTAAATTTGGTTTGCTCCACTAGGGAGTGGGAATGTGGGAAAGTGCCCGCCTCGTGACTCTTTGGGAGCAGAGGATGTTAGGATATAAAATACTTTAAGCTGACAATAATATTATGGTACTGTCGTAGTTTGAGTTCTGTGTGTTTGCGATTTTGTGCTGTCTAGCTTTTGTAAGGTGTTGTTTGCGTTGTGTTTACTGTTATTTTGTTCTTAGTACTGTGTACCTACTAACTTTCTTCCCCTGGTTGTACTGATTATTATTCATGATGGCGTTCTTATAATAATAGATTCTAGATCTATGCTAGGAACGGGCACGGGACAAAATTATAGATTAAAAAATTATTTTGCTTCAATGATTGGCAGCGACCAGTAAAGTAGACAAGCTTCATTTCAACAGTTGTTTGCTTATTTCATGCTCAGTCATCTCATAGCTGCGCCTGTTGGCAAAGTACTCAAAATTATCATCAGGTATCTTCTGTTTGCCTACAACTGCTCTGAGCAAGAGAACGCCTCTTTGCCAACGTCAGCTTACCTGTTTCTCCAGCAGCTGTGGTAACTTTGGACTTGCATTAAATACCAAAAGAGATGAAAATAGTGTTGTAACCACCTCTCGGAGAGCTTCGTATTTGCATAAAAGTGTACCTCTCCAGAGTCTGCGGTCTCATATTTTGTTCATGTCAGAGAGAGTCAAGTGCAGTAGAAAATTTCACCTACCTTTGCCTTAGGAGCAGACTGTCTCAACAAACAGCCAATACAGACACAGAGATCAGTAACGGTTGCTAGAGCCGGTGCAGCGTTCAGACGACTCGAAGGAAAAACATCTGAGAGCACAGAGTAGAGACCTCAGTCTCAGCACAAAGCTGAAGGTTTAAGACAGCGTAGTGATCTTTGTCATCGTTTTCCTCCACGTCAGTTTCATGCCTTGCACTTTTTGGCCGTCTTACAACACTGTTTCGTCAAGTTTATAAAGAGATTCAGATATGTACAGGATGGAAGGTTACACAGTTTGTTTTTGAAACAGTGCAGATCTGTTTGCTATGTTGAATAGATCTTGGAACTTGGAACAGTTTGAGTGTTGCTATATTTTGTGAGCTATGCTTTGTTTGTAAAATGAGAAGCTTTGTCCAAGTTGAGATGCAGAAATAATTCAGTGTCAAACTTCTTCGGAAGCAAGATTCTAAGAAAAGAAACTCCAGTTTGGGACAATTTAAGTGAACAAAATTTGCCTTCAGACTCTAGGTTGCCTTTGCCGTTGTTAGTTTTGTTTAACATTTGGCACCTTAGAAGTTTTTTTTGTTGTGATTGATTTCATAGATCTTTTCACTGTGTAAAACGTCCACCTGAAAACAGGCATTCCACCAGAGGACGGAGAGACACGTTGGACCGGCAAGAGAGCACGAGTCACTGGAGAGCCCGTCATGAAGCCGGAAGACGTGGCCACTCAGCAGACCTAAGCCAAGACTGGCCTGAGCTGGATTTCCTGCAGAGACTGCCACAGTTCCCCTTCCCCATCCCCTCCCTTGCAGAAGTTGGAAGTACTGGGCCTCATCGTGGCGCAAGGGTGAACACCCTGTTCAAACCACAAGACACCTGTCCTGCTGAAACAGGAGCAGACTGTGTGGAGAGGTTTGAGCTGGGTGGCCAACACAGTACTACACTCACCAGTGTGAAGGATGAATGGAGAGTCTATAGGCAAGTGTGCAAAATGTGGGCTGTTGGATGTAGTTTGTTGGTGTATTGAATGAAAGTCCGAACTTGAACTTCTTGTGTTTTTTAACCCTTCCAGCCCCATGGGCGTATATTTTCAGCAGCACTTGCACCTCCCACGGTCCCAAGAGCATATATACTGTTTTGGGGGGTACCGAATTTGCGCATTTTCGGAAAACGCGAACCTAATTAAACTTTAATTTTCATATTTGTACATTTACCATTAAACATTGTTATATGTTATTATCTAAACCCTCATTACAAAGATACTACATCACTTTTTAGAATGCATGCCTTCCCTCTCTCTTTGTTTCTTTCTCTCTCCCTCTCTCTGCCTCTCTCTCTCTCTCTCTCTCTCTCTCTCTCTCTCTCTCTCTCTCTCTCTGTGTGTGTGTGTCTCTGTCTCTCTTTCCCTCTCTCTTTCTCTTGAGAAAGAGGGAAAGAGAACGAGAGAGGAAGAGAGAGAGCGAGAGAGGGGGAGAGATAGCGCGCGCGAGAAAGAGAGAGAGTGAAAGAGAGAGAAAGAGAGAGAGAGAGAGAGAGAGAGAGAGAGAGAGAGAGAGAGAGAGAGAGGCAGAGAGAGGGAGAGAGAAAGAAACAAAGAGAGAGGGAACGGGGGAAGGAGAGGAGAGACAGACATACAATTAGACCGAGAGACATACACACACACTCACAAACACACACACACAAACACACCTGTCTCC
>NW_004797358.1:1245688-1256324 GCF_000002075.1 Aplysia californica | reverse complement strand
TAAATTTTGTGTAAAGGTTTGATGATTGGGATTTTCGGTTTACTTGGCTGGCCATAGTGTAGAGACAAATGTATATATATGTGTGTGCTGTTGTTGTTTTCCAAGGCCCATGGCCCTAGAGTAGATCCCCATTAACGTAGTCACCAGTAGATGAGACTGAGCGCACATATTTCGGCCTATTTTTTTGTCTGGTGACGATTAACTAAATTTGGTTTGCTCCACTAGGGAGTGGGAATGTGGGAAAGTGCCCGCCTCGTGACTCTTTGGGAGCAGAGGATGTTAGGATATAAAATACTTTAAGCTGACAATAATATTATGGTACTGTCGTAGTTTGAGTTCTGTGTGTTTGCGATTTTGTGCTGTCTAGCTTTTGTAAGGTGTTGTTTGCGTTGTGTTTACTGTTATTTTGTTCTTAGTACTGTGTACCTACTAACTTTCTTCCCCTGGTTGTACTGATTATTATTCATGATGGCGTTCTTATAATAATAGATTCTAGATCTATGCTAGGAACGGGCACGGGACAAAATTATAGATTAAAAAATTATTTTGCTTCAATGATTGGCAGCGACCAGTAAAGTAGACAAGCTTCATTTCAACAGTTGTTTGCTTATTTCATGCTCAGTCATCTCATAGCTGCGCCTGTTGGCAAAGTACTCAAAATTATCATCAGGTATCTTCTGTTTGCCTACAACTGCTCTGAGCAAGAGAACGCCTCTTTGCCAACGTCAGCTTACCTGTTTCTCCAGCAGCTGTGGTAACTTTGGACTTGCATTAAATACCAAAAGAGATGAAAATAGTGTTGTAACCACCTCTCGGAGAGCTTCGTATTTGCATAAAAGTGTACCTCTCCAGAGTCTGCGGTCTCATATTTTGTTCATGTCAGAGAGAGTCAAGTGCAGTAGAAAATTTCACCTACCTTTGCCTTAGGAGCAGACTGTCTCAAACAGCCAATACAGACACAGAGATCAGTAACGGTTGCTAGAGCCGGTGCAGCGTTCAGACGACTCGAAGGAAAAACATCTGAGAGCACAGAGTAGAGACCTCAGTCTCAGCACAAAGCTGAAGGTTTAAGACAGCGTAGTGATCTTTGTCATCGTTTTCCTCCACGTCAGTTTCATGCCTTGCACTTTTTGGCCGTCTTACAACACTGTTTCGTCAAGTTTATAAAGAGATTCAGATATGTACAGGATGGAAGGTTACACAGTTTGTTTTTGAAACAGTGCAGATCTGTTTGCTATGTTGAATAGATCTTGGAACTTGGAACAGTTTGAGTGTTGCTATATTTTGTGTGCTATGTTTTAAAATGCAGAACTTTGTCCAAGTTGAGATGCAGAAATAATTCAGTGTCAAACTTCTTCGGAAGCAAGATTCTAAGAAAAGAAACTCCAGTTTGGGACAATTTAAGTGAACAAAATTTGCCTTCAGACTCTAGGTTGCCTTTGCCTTTGTTAGTTTTGTTTAACATTTGGCACCTTAGAAGTTTTTTTTGTTGTGATTGATTTCATAGATCTTTTCACTGTGTAAAACGTCCACCTGAAAACAGGCATTTCACCAGAGGGCGGAGAGACACGTTGGACCGGCAAGAGAGCACGAGTCACTGGAGAGCCCGTCATGAAGCCGGAAGACGTGGCCACTCAGCAGACCTAAGCCAAGACTGGCCTGAGCTGGATTTCCTGCAGAGACTGCCACAGTTCCCCTTCCCCATCCCCTCCCTTGCAGAAGTTGGAAGTACTGGGCCTCATTGTGGCGCAAGGGTGAACACGCTGTTCAAACCACAAGACACCTGTCCTGCTGAAACAGGAGCAGACTGTGTGGAGAGGTTTGAGCTGGGTGGCCAACACAGTACTACACTCACCAGTGTGAAGGATGAATGGAGAGTCTATAGGCAAGTGTGCAAAATGTGGGCTGTTGGATGTAGTTTGTTGGTGTATTGAATGAAAGTCCGAACTTGAACTTCTTGTGTTTTTTAACCCTTCCAGCCCCATGGGCGTATATTTTCAGCAGCACTTGCACCTCCCACGGTCCCAAGAGCATATATACTGTTTTGGGGGGTACCAAATTTGCGCATTTTCGGAAAACGCGAACCTAATTAAACTTTAATTTTCATATTTGTACATTTACCATTAAACATTGTTATATGTTATTATCTAAACCCTCATTACAAAGATACTACATCACTTTTTAGAATGCATGCCTTTTTCTCTGAAATACTGCTTAACACATTACACCCTAAGGGCCTGGACGGGAAGTCCATTCCTAGATCCTAAGCAAGGGGAAGGAACCCACCTCTCGTGAATACAAGCCTTTAAAAAACACATTTTAAAAATACTAAACAAATTCCAAAAATCCTGAAAAAATAAAAGTTAAAAAGAAAACTGAATGTAGTTTCAGAAAAATATAACTTTATGTATGCGCAAACTGTTGGAAATGTTGTCACTTTAGTTCAATCGGGGTGTCCGACCCATCACTCTCACTCTCAGCCTCGCGGTCGGGCCCTAGGTCTAAATTCTAGATTTTCTCCGTCTGATCAATCGGAATCGCCCCAAACTCTTCCTACAACGTTTTCATCAAAATCTGAGCCTTCTGATTTGTCACATGCTCATTTTTGCTCAAATCCATCGTTATTTCCGTTTTCGAACTCAATTGTGTCGCTTTTCAACAAGTCGAGACACTTTCGAAGTGTCGGTAACGCGATCGCACTTCGATCAGCTCTAATACTAAAACTACTGGCCCGAAAAATTTCGTTTCGGTATCAAACGAAAGAAGAAACTTTTTGCTATACTATGCAAATCAAAATCCCGGCCCCAGAGTCTCGTCAAGGCGAGACTTTCGTTTCTAAAGACGCTGGGTCGGCGCGGGCGGTTCCGGGCGAGTCAGGGTGGAGCGCGTAAGGGAATTCCCGGGCGATCCCGGGCGAGTCAGGGTGTAATGTGTTAATTGGCTGGGACTGGGATAAGGGAGTGCACAAAAATGGCTGGGGCTGGAAGGGTTAATGTATGTATGTATTTCTTGTAAGTAAATTGTTAAATGTAAGTTTTGACTACTTCCACAACTAGTTTAATCTTTTATGTCATGTATATTGGGGCTGAAAGTGTAACACTACAGGTTTTTCATGCTGTCCTCTGTTTAATTCCCCTGACTGCCCAATAGCAAGGGAAATGACTCTAACACGACTAGGTGAAGGACGATATCCCAATGAGCTATTTCCCTTTGTACACACTGATGAGATAGCTTGGGGTTGTTTTTTTTAATGCAAGTATGTATTTCTTGTTAGTATATATCTTTTGATCTAAGTTTTTTTTACTTTATATTCTAGCTGACACAGCCCTGTGCTCTGCTATCTTCAAACCTGGTCATAAATGAGACTTTCTTGTGGTGCTAGAGACTATAAGCCTGTACTAGAAAAAAATTAACAAAGTCAAATAATTGATTTTTGTTTTTAAAAAATTTATTTATGTATTATTTGTCTTATAAATACTTTTGTATTGGCTATTCCGTACCACAACTTGTGCATGAGTATCAAGGTACCAGACCTGCCAAGTGGTGTGATAAAATTGGCAATCTGCAACTGGCATAGATTCTTTGTTTATCCGTTCCCCCGTCGTTTTATGAAAGAAAAATTCTGAAATTATGCAAACTGAGCCCAAAAATGTGAAATTAAGCGATTCTGTTAATTTTTTACAAAGAATGATGAAGGAAAATAATCGGAAATTTTATGCAAAAAAATGATCAAATTTTGCTAAATTATGCGGGGTGCATAAAACCACGGTTACAGGTTTATAACAGAGGCACAAATCTCTGCACAAAGTGACAAAGTCAGATACACAGCTGCCGGGTACACAGATAGAATTGGAGCCATCTGATTGGTTCTGTTGGTATCATTGTGGACAAAGTAGATGGCCCTGGTTCAAGTACCGGGCTGGGCCTTCATGAACTCTGGGGGTTTGTGGAGTTTTCAAAGCTCTCAACCCACATGTCTTTGTCCTATCGAAGACGGACTTTAAAATTTAGGGGTTCCGCCACTTAAATAGCCTGATAGTGTTGGTATGGACTTTTAAAAAACCTATACAACGACATGATAAGGTACAGATAAAAAAAACTGTCCTGACTGTCCTCCATGTCACTGACATCGACAACTTTGTTCACAGGGGAGAGGAAGGCAGCAACCCCCTCCTCCTTTAGATCTGTCCCTTCCTCAACAAACTTGCGGAAACTTTCACCGCCAACGTCTACCCCCACCATCAACATGTCTGTCGACAAAGGCGTGTTGGCGTGGAGTGGCAGTCTCAAGTCTCAGCTACCCAGTGTACTGCCCAGACAAGCCAGGCAAGTTTGGTGTCAAGATAATTCCAGCTCTGTGACTTCAGCAATGCCCACTGCACACTTGCCAAGTGCTCAGATAAAATTGGAGCCCTTCAATATATTTTTTTCATAATCTATTCTTGAACCCAAAGTGGATTTACCCAAATCAGTGTATTTTTGGAGATAAATTGAAGTCCATTCCCATCAGTTATGCGCAGCTTATTGTAACTGACAAAAAATTACGTTGGTTTATTTGCAATATTTGTCTGACTTACTATAAATGAAGCGAAAATACACGTTTTTATCTGTGTGTATTTACTATACTATTCTATAATGGTTTATTTGCTACTTTCGGTATGTAATGTGATCTACCGCGGTTCTGGAGACTTCATTTTGTCCTTGTTTCCTTGACACATGACAACAATCCAGTAGACAGGGATCATCCAGCAACAGACTTGCTTACACTCACAGATTTAACAACAAAGGACAATGCTGATGACAAGGAAAATGAAAATGATTCCTCGGACAGAGCGACAGAGCGGAGTTGACTCAAGAAATGTTTTTTGTTTTTAAAGTGCACTTCATCTGTACCTGCAATAGAAATGTCGACTGTTGTGACCCCAGCACGTCACTGACTTGAGCACTTGACAGCCATGGAAGATGTAATGGTGATGAGCTGATGGACAACTTAACAGACAACGATTTTAAACTTCTATCAACAATAGTGGCGACATCTATGAGGACAGGAGATAGCTGGGAGACGCGGGCCCGGGGACTCTCTTGAACTTATCGTCCAGCTCAGTACTGAGTACCATCTAGTTATGGGAACCCCTCTCCAACTCATACAGCTCACAGCTTCTACTGGGGTCCTATCAAGCCATCTAGTTGTGGAA
Organism: Aplysia californica; assembly: GCF_000002075.1. Classification (NCBI taxonomy): domain Eukaryota; kingdom Metazoa; phylum Mollusca; class Gastropoda; order Aplysiida; family Aplysiidae; genus Aplysia; species Aplysia californica. The sequence continues at coordinate 1,251,129 of NW_004797358.1, read as the reverse complement.
ACCTCTCTCCAACAAAGACAAAAAAACATTTTAATGGGCCTACGGCAGTCCTAAGCCTGCAAACCAACTTCAGTTGGGAACTCAGAAGGGAATGTTTTTTTAATAACCCACCCCCACCCCAAGAGAAAAAAAAAACTCAGCCTGAGTGGTCGGTGGGTGCTCTGGTGTGGTTTGTGCCTTCTTTCCTGTTAAACTTCTATTGTCCTTATAATATCTCTCCTATTCTTTGTATGGTACCCTCCAGTACTTACTTTCACTTTTTCTGTCCTCTTATGCCACAAGGTGTGGAGGGGAGGTCAATTGTTGGATTTATGCTAGGTGTTTTGATCATCATGCTGTTCCTTTGGAGGGTCTCTTTGACTTCGTTGATCCATCTTTTTCTTGGCTTTCCTTTTGCCATGAAGTTGAAGCCATCAAATCACAGTGGGTGGTTGACGGGTGCCTTTGTGTGGTTTGCTTCTTCTTTCCTATCAAACATCTACCATCTTTATCTTTCCTCCTTCTTTTTTTTTTTGTGTTTGTTACTCTCTTGTAACACCTCTAATCTTCGGCACTTATGACCTTATTCTGTTGTAAGTGCCGTAACACACTTACTAAAACTAAAACTAATCTGTTTTGTCTTCTTTATCGCCAGCAATGGTACTGATACTGATACATGGTTTCTATTTGGTCACTTTTTTAGCACAAGGGGCCTGTCCCGAAAAATGCTGTTTTGAGAAAATCGAAGGTAAAGTTTTTGCCCCTTGTTCAGTTTCTTTAAAAGACATGGAGAGTTTTCTCTATAAAAGGGGCCGTTCAAATATAATCTTACGCCTGGGGAGGGGGGGCGGGTCTTTGGTTCCTGTAAGAAAAGTGTAAGGGGGGGGGAAGGGGGGTCTTTAGCTAATGTAATATTATACTTTTGTGAGGGGGAAAAAATATTTTCGACATAATGATGAACTCTGCATTTGTTGATGATAACTAATTTCACTTTTTTGTCACCATAAATGATCAGTAATAACATAGATACAGTGGAATCCTGATAAAGTCAACTTGCTTACAGTCAACACCTCACTGTAGTCCCGTTTCTTACCTTCTTTGTTTAAGTTGAAGTAATTGTGTTTCTGATTTTCTGATACAGTCTACCACTTGAGTATTAACCTTTCGTGAAGTCAACAATTTGGGGCTAAATCCTGAGGTGAATTCATTCTAGAAGAGGTATTTCGCCTGAGCGAGTGGTGTACACACCACCAATTACATATATGTACTTTGTTCTTTCATTATCTCTTGTTTTGGTGACAACTTCAGAATTATACTCCCTGAAATTGAGATTACATCTTGTTTATTACGAGGTACTTTGTCATTTTGTAGCTGTCATCTTCAATTTTTAATGGCAGTAGTACAATGGATAAAGTCAACCTTGCTCAAAGTCATCCCCTTTTTTTCTGTCCGGGGTGTTGACTTTATCAGAATTCCACTGTAACTTGTTTTGTTTTTTAATTAAAGCGCTTTTGTCATACGTGAGTTTCAATTTTTTCCCTTTTTATTAGTAAAAAAGAGTGTGTATGCAATAATTTCCTTGAATGATTTACTCTAATTGTGAGGCAGCGTGGTGAAATCAGGCGCTCGTCAAAATAATGAAAGTGGAAAAAAAAAACCTGGCATTTTTCCACAGGTTTGGGAACTTTTATTGAATTTTTTTTTCGCGTTAAACACCTTTTAATCCATAGGTACCAGACCTGCCAAGTGGTGTGATAAAATTGGCAATCTGCAACTGGCATAGATTCTTTGTTTATCCGTTCCCCCGTCGTTTTATGAAAGAAAAATTCTGAAATTATGCAAACTGAGCCCAAAAATGTGAAATTAAGCGATTCTGTTAATTTTTTACAAAGAATGATGAAGGAAAATAATCGGAAATTTTATGCAAAAAAATGATCAAATTTTGCTAAATTATGCGGGGTGCATAAAACCACGGTTACAGGTTTATAACAGAGGCACAAATCTCTGCACAAAGTGACAAAGTCAGATACACAGCTGCCGGGTACACAGATAGAATTGGAGCCATCTGATTGGTTCTGTTGGTATCATTGTGGACAAAGTAGATGGCCCTGGTTCAAGTACCGGGCTGGGCCTTCATGAACTCTGGGGGTTTGTGGAGTTTTCAAAGCTCTCAACCCACATGTCTTTGTCCTATCGAAGACGGACTTTAAAATTTAGGGGTTCCGCCACTTAAATAGCCTGATAGTGTTGGTATGGACTTTTAAAAAAACCTATACAACGACATGATAAGGTACAGATAAAAAAAACTGTCCTGACTGTCCTCCATGTCACTGACATCGACAACTTTGTTCACAGGGGAGAGGAAGGCAGCAACCCCCTCCTCCTTTAGATCTGTCCCTTCCTCAACAAACTTGCGGAAACTTTCACCGCCAACGTCTACCCCCACCATCAACATGTCTGTCGACAAAGGCGTGTTGGCGTGGAGTGGCAGTCTCAAGTCTCAGCTACCCAGTGTACTGCCCAGACAAGCCAGGCAAGTTTGGTGTCAAGATAATTCCAGCTCTGTGACTTCAGCAATGCCCACTGCACACTTGCCAAGTGCTCAGATAAAATTGGAGCCCTTCAATATATTTTTTTCATAATCTATTCTTGAACCCAAAGTGGATTTACCCAAATCAGTGTATTTTTGGAGATAAATTGAAGTCCATTCCCATCAGTTATGCGCAGCTTATTGTAACTGACAAAAAATTACGTTGGTTTATTTGCAATATTTGTCTGACTTACTATAAATGAAGCGAAAATACACGTTTTTATCTGTGTGTATTTACTATACTATTCTATAATGGTTTATTTGCTACTTTCGGTATGTAATGTGATCTACCGCGGTTCTGGAGACTTCATTTTGTCCTTGTTTCCTTGACACATGACAACAATCCAGTAGACAGGGATCATCCAGCAACAGACTTGCTTACACTCACAGATTTAACAACAAAGGACAATGCTGATGACAAGGAAAATGAAAATGATTCCTCGGACAGAGCGACAGAGCGGAGTTGACTCAAGAAATGTTTTTTGTTTTTAAAGTGCACTTCATCTGTACCTGCAATAGAAATGTCGACTGTTGTGACCCCAGCACGTCACTGACTTGAGCACTTGACAGCCATGGAAGATGTAATGGTGATGAGCTGATGGACAACTTAACAGACAACGATTTTAAACTTCTATCAACAATAGTGGCGACATCTATGAGGACAGGAGATAGCTGGGAGACGCGGGCCCGGGGACTCTCTTGAACTTATCGTCCAGCTCAGTACTGAGTACCATCTAGTTATGGGAACCCCTCTCCAACTCATACAGCTCACAGCTTCTACTGGGGTCCTATCAAGCCATCTAGTTGTGGAAACCTCTCTCCAACAAAGACAAAAAAACATTTTAATGGGCCTACGGCAGTCCTAAGCCTGCAAACCAACTTCAGTTGGGAACTCAGAAGGGAATGTTTTTTTAATAACCCACCCCCACCCCAAGAGAAAAAAAAAACTCAGCCTGAGTGGTCGGTGGGTGCTCTGGTGTGGTTTGTGCCTTCTTTCCTGTTAAACTTCTATTGTCCTTATAATATCTCTCCTATTCTTTGTATGGTACCCTCCAGTACTTACTTTCACTTTTTCTGTCCTCTTATGCCACAAGGTGTGGAGGGGAGGTCAATTGTTGGATTTATGCTAGGTGTTTTGATCATCATGCTGTTCCTTTGGAGGGTCTCTTTGACTTCGTTGATCCATCTTTTTCTTGGCTTTCCTTTTGCCATGAAGTTGAAGCCATCAAATCACAGTGGGTGGTTGACGGGTGCCTTTGTGTGGTTTGCTTCTTCTTTCCTATCAAACATCTACCATCTTTATCTTTCCTCCTTCTTTTTTTTTTTGTGTTTGTTACTCTCTTGTAACACCTCTAATCTTCGGCACTTATGACCTTATTCTGTTGTAAGTGCCGTAACACACTTACTAAAACTAAAACTAATCTGTTTTGTCTTCTTTATCGCCAGCAATGGTACTGATACTGATACATGGTTTCTATTTGGTCACTTTTTTAGCACAAGGGGCCTGTCCCGAAAAATGCTGTTTTGAGAAAATCGAAGGTAAAGTTTTTGCCCCTTGTTCAGTTTCTTTAAAAGACATGGAGAGTTTTCTCTATAAAAGGGGCCGTTCAAATATAATCTTACGCCTGGGGAGGGGGGGCGGGTCTTTGGTTCCTGTAAGAAAAGTGTAAGGGGGGGGGAAGGGGGGTCTTTAGCTAATGTAATATTATACTTTTGTGAGGGGGAAAAAATATTTTCGACATAATGATGAACTCTGCATTTGTTGATGATAACTAATTTCACTTTTTTGTCACCATAAATGATCAGTAATAACATAGATACAGTGGAATCCTGATAAAGTCAACTTGCTTACAGTCAACACCTCACTGTAGTCCCGTTTCTTACCTTCTTTGTTTAAGTTGAAGTAATTGTGTTTCTGATTTTCTGATACAGTCTACCACTTGAGTATTAACCTTTCGTGAAGTCAACAATTTGGGGCTAAATCCTGAGGTGAATTCATTCTAGAAGAGGTATTTCGCCTGAGCGAGTGGTGTACACACCACCAATTACATATATGTACTTTGTTCTTTCATTATCTCTTGTTTTGGTGACAACTTCAGAATTATACTCCCTGAAATTGAGATTACATCTTGTTTATTACGAGGTACTTTGTCATTTTGTAGCTGTCATCTTCAATTTTTAATGGCAGTAGTACAATGGATAAAGTCAACCTTGCTCAAAGTCATCCCCTTTTTTTCTGTCCGGGGTGTTGACTTTATCAGAATTCCACTGTAACTTGTTTTGTTTTTTAATTAAAGCGCTTTTGTCATACGTGAGTTTCAATTTTTTCCCTTTTTATTAGTAAAAAAGAGTGTGTATGCAATAATTTCCTTGAATGATTTACTCTAATTGTGAGGCAGCGTGGTGAAATCAGGCGCTCGTCAAAATAATGAAAGTGGAAAAAAAAAACCTGGCATTTTTCCACAGGTTTGGGAACTTTTATTGAATTTTTTTTTCGCGTTAAACACCTTTTAATCCATACTGAAAAACGTTCATTACATACATGCCCAAAATTTGTGATTTTTCAGTTTAAAAGGCTCTCAAGCATACCTGCCAACCCTACAGAAAAAATCGGTAGATCACCGACTTTTGGGTCAAACTACCGATCCACCGATTTTGAGATGAAGCCACCGACTTCGGGATTCAGCAGGGTGACTGCCAGGCCCCGGGAATTTGAGAAAGTTATCAAATATTTGAAAACCAAATCCGATAACGCCCGAAAGTTCATTTTTGCCGGTCGCGATTGTGATTCATTCGGCTCCCTCGAGAGTATGTTTCTTCATGCAGACAGGCGGCTATGGTGGCAAGCGGGTGTGATACCGACGTTTGATCG
>NW_004797358.1:1243460-1245588 GCF_000002075.1 Aplysia californica | reverse complement strand
TTATCTTTCCTATTTTTGTGTTTGTTACTCTTTTGTAACACCTCTAACCTTCAGCACTTATAATATAACGCAATTGTATAACAAGTGACGATAAACGCTTACTAAAACAAAACAAAACAAAAAACAACAAAAAGAATTAAAGTAACCCTCACTGTACCGATCCCTCAGACTCGACGGCCACCAAACCAAAAAAGCGCCACTCCTGCAACCAAAGCTGACATGGAGGAGCCCCCCAACGACAGCCTCATCGAGTGCGCGTGTTGTTTCGGCGACTGTGAGTTTGAGAAGATGGCCCAGTGCTCCGAGGGTCACCTCGTCTGCATCAACTGCCTGCAGAGCTACACCAGGGAGGCTGTCTTTGGCGCGGGGAAGGTGAGTACTGAGTATTATTAATTAGAGCTGAATAGCCTAGCAAGTGGGTGGTTGTGTTGGCGGGTGCTCTTGTGTGGTTTGTTCCTTTTTTTTCTTATCAAACATCTATCGTCCTGGTCTCTCCTCCTTTTTTTTGGGTTTGTTACTCTCTTGCAAAACTTCTCATCTTCTGCTTTTATATGACCTTATTGTGTCGCAAGTGGCATAAAACTCTTACTAGAAAAAGGGAGGGCAGTATGGAGAATCCTATAGACAGCGAAATATCTTGTCAGTTTGTCAGTGTTTGAACACTTTATCAGCTGCTTACACTATGAATACTTCCTGGGAAGCCAACAATATAATATATACACTGAGTGTTCCGGGGTCCGCTGGAGTAATAATGGAGTCGTAAAGCGCATAGAGCATGCTGTAGAGCTTGGATATCTATGCCCTAGAACTGAGAACGTTCCACGAGAGGATACAATGGTCGGAGAGTGGACGATCACTTTGCAGGCTAGGCTCTATCTTGCACTGACTCCAATTTCTGACTTTTGAGAATTGTGTCCCCAACTGTTAAGGTTGTTTCAAAAAATCTTTTTGGATCCAAAATTATTACGCTTAAATGCTTCGTAGAAACTCAATTTTATCTTCTACTAACGTCCGATATTGCGGAGTTTTAAGTACTTTTCGTGGGGGGTTGACGGGTGTTCTGGTGTGATTTGTGCCTTCTTTCTTTTCAAAAATTAGTATTGTCCTCGTCTCTCCTTCTTCTTTTTTGTATTTGTTACTCTCTTTTAACACCACTTTTCTTCAGCACTCATATTATGACCTAACTGTGTTGCAAAAGTCTTACTAAAACTAATCAATCAGTGTTTCAAAGTGGTTTACGTCAAACCCGGAAAAGTGGGCGGTTGGCGGGTGCTCTGGTGGTTTGCTTCTTCTTTCCTATCAAACATCTATCTTCCTGATCTCCCCTTCTTCTTTTTTATGTTTGTTACTCTCTTGTAACATCTCTAATCTTCTGGCGCTCATATGACCTTTGCAGTTGCGAGCGCCGTAAAACCTCTACTAAAAAAAACAACCCGGAAAAGTGGGTGGTTGGCGGGTGCTCTGGTGTGGTTTGCTTCTTCTTTCCTATCAAACGTCTATCTTCCTTATCTCCCCTCATTCTTTTTTGTGTTTGTTACTCTCTTGTAACACCTCTAATCTTCTGGCGCTCATATGACCTTATGCAGTTGCAAGCACTGTAAAACCTCTACTAAAACTAAAAACCCGGAAAAGCTGGGTTGGTGCAAGATAGGGCTATTCTCGCAACTTGAGGGTTCTCCTCTTTCCCCTCTTCTATATTTTTGGTCTGCCCGTCTTGCCATCTTCTTCATCACAAAGTGACCAGTATTGTGTGGATGTACTTCTCTTCACTCAAACGAAAACAATCTCTGCTGGAATTGCCTTGACTCGAAAGCTACGCGCCTCCTGCCAGGATTCTAGGAGATTCGCATTGTTCCTGTAACATGTGTATATGTTCTTAGCTTCAAGAACAATCCCACCAAATCACTGTAATAATAATCGCCATCATCATCAACTACTTTCACATGGCTGCCTATAGAAATCCTATAACCGTAAACTGTGCGGCAACTGCAATAGTAAAATGTACTACCATCCATCTGAACAAACAATTATTTGAAACTATAATAATACTATAGTTTGTAACATATCCTTCTTTGCCTTCACCTTTATTTCAACTAATTAAAGCCCAAAAAGAATAGACCTACCCCCC
>NW_004797358.1:1240501-1243360 GCF_000002075.1 Aplysia californica | reverse complement strand
ATAATATAATATAATGTAATGTAATATAATATAATATAATATAATATAATATAATGTAATATAATATAATATAATATAATATAATATAATAATAATATAATAATAATATAATATAATGTAATATAATATAATATAATATAATCTGTCCCCGTAGAATTATGCGAATTTAGATGGCCAAATTATGCCCCAAAAAAAGCCAAATTATGCAAAAATTATGCAAGTTACCGTAACACCTTTCGCGACATGTTTTGCACTTTTTCAACACAAATTTTCATGACTTTTATGTTTTAAGTACAGAAAAATTTAAAACAGAACATATCAATATCAGTACTTTGTAGTGTATTTGGAAAGAAAACAATACACATCTGTAAAAAAAAAAAAAAAAAAAAAAAAAACTAAAAAATATAATCTCTGTAACTTTCAGCTGTCGATCTAGATCTAGATCTAGATCTAGATCTAATTTAGATCTAGAATCTAGATCTGGGAAAGAAAAATGTAAAAAAAAAAATTTTTTAAATAAAAAAAAGGACATCTGGACCTCTAATGCTGGCACATTACTAAAACGAGGAACACCTGTCAAACATGAAGCATCAGCAGACTTTTGATGGATTGAAAAATTGAACATGCTCAAGGAACAAAATCCCAAAACATAACCAAGGGAAATAACCAGTTCTTCACTTAAATAAGACTTATTACGGTGATTATTTCCTTTTAGTCACATGGCGAGGCGTTAATTAATAAAATTAATTGTTTTGTTTTTAAAAAAGGGGAAAAAACGTGAAAAAACGCGGGGAATTCAAAATTATTCAGTTTTGGAAGGCAAGGGAATCCAGAATGCCTGTATTCGGTAAGAAGGGGTATGGTAGTGGGCCCATCTTTTTCGTTTTAAATGATAGCAGTTTTAAATTTTGTGTAAAGGTTTGATGATTGGGATTTTCGGTTTACTTGGCTGGCCATAGTGTAGAGACAAATGTATATATATATGTGTGTGTTGTTGTTTTCCATGGCCCATGCCCCTAGAGTAGATCCCCATTTTATATACATAGTCACCAGTAGATGATCTTTATCTCTCCTCCTTTTTTTGTGTGTTTGTTACTCTCTTGTAACACCTCTAATCTTCGGCACTTATGACCTTATTCTGTTGTAAGTGCCGTAACACACTTACTAAAACTAAAACTAATCTGTTTTGTCTTCTTTATCGCCAGCAATGGTACTGATACTGATACATGGTTTCTATTTGGTCACTTTTTTAGCACAAGGGGCCTGTCCCGAAAAATGCTGTTTTGAGAAAATCGAAGGTAAAGTTTTTGCCCCTTGTTCAGTTTCTTTAAAAGACATGGAGAGTTTTCTCTATAAAAGGGGCCGTTCAAATATAATCTTACGCCTGGGGAGGGGGGGCGGGTCTTTGGTTCCTGTAAGAAAAGTGTAAAGGGGGGGGGGGGGGGTCTTTAGCTAATGTAATATTATACTTTTGTGAGGGGGAAAAAATATTTTCGACATAATGATGAACTCTGCATTTGTTGATGATAACTAATTTCACTTTTTTGTCACCATAAATGATCAGTAATAACATAGAAACAGTGGAATCCTGATAAAGTCAACTTGCTCACAGTCAACACCTCACTGTAGTCCCGTTTCTTACCTTCTTTGTTTAAGTTGAAGTAATTGTGTTTCTGATTTTCTGATACAGTCTACCACTTGAGTATTAACCTTTCGTGAAGTCAACAATTTGGGGCTAAATCCTGAGGTGAATTCATTCTAGAAGAGGTATTTCGCCTGAGCAAGTGGTGTACACACCACCAATTACATATATGTACTTTGTTCTTTCATTCTCTTGTTTTGGTGACAACTTCAGAATTATACTCCCTGAAATTGAGATTACATCTTGTTTATTACGAGGTACTTTGTCATTTTGTAGCTGTCATCTTCAATTTTTAATGGCAGTAGTACAATGGATAAAGTCAACCTTGCTCAAAGTCATCCCCTTTTTTTCTGTCCGGGGTGTTGACTTTATCAGAATTCCACTGTAACTTGTTTTGTTTTTTAATTAAAGCGCTTTTGTCATACGTGAGTTTCAATTTTTTCCCTTTTTATTAGTAAAAAAGAGTGTGTATGCAATAATTTCCTTGAATGATTTACTCTAATTGTGAGGCAGCGTGGTGAAATCAGGCGCTCGTCAAAATAATGAAAGTGGAAAAAAAAAACCTGGCATTTTTCCACAGGTTTGGGAACTTTTATTGAATTTTTTTTTCGCGTTAAACACCTTTTAATCCATACTGAAAAACGTTCATTACATACATGCCCAAAATTTGTGATTTTTCAGTTTAAAAGGCTCTCAAGCATACCTGCCAACCCTACAGAAAAAATCGGTAGATCACCGACTTTTGGGTCAAACTACCGATCCACCGATTTTGAGATGAAGCCACCGACTTCGGGATTCAGCAGGGTGACTGCCAGGCCCCGGGAATTTGAGAAAGTTATCAAATATTTGAAAACCAAATCCGATAACGCCCGAAAGTTCATTTTTGCCGGTCGCGATTGTGATTCATTCGGCTCCCTCGAGAGTATGTTTCTTCATGCAGACACCCCGTATTATTAGGATTAATGAAAACGCATCATCTAGTGCAGAAGTTGTTACGAGCTTACACTTTTGTTTTTCTACTCTGCCCCCTCCCCATTCCTTCCTTTCCACTCCCCCCACCCCTTTTCCACCGCCACCCCCACCCACCCTCTCTCTCGACTAATGAGCGTGTCGTCAGTAATTCTCGGGCAGTCGTGCACATCGATTCACCGTGTTCTTGATTTCCCGTTTCGAGTTGCGAATTGAAAATGGAAATTACGGTGATTGGAGGAAAGGGG
>NW_004797358.1:1238381-1240401 GCF_000002075.1 Aplysia californica | reverse complement strand
CACACACACACACACACACACACACACAAACACACATACACACACATGCATACACACACTAACTCACACACACATTCACTTACTCTTACTCTCACTCTCACAACACACAAACACAAATATTCACACAAACACACCCACAAACAAACAAACACACAAACAAACACGCAAACAAACACGCAAACAAACACACACACAAACACACTCACTCATTCACTTATTCACTCACTCGCTCGCTCACTCGCCTGGCCTGTCTTTGTTATTTTCTCCCAGGGATAAAGAAAAAGATGAATAAAAGCAGTGATTCCTTCACTTAGTTATCAAGATGTTCATGATTACTTTTGTCTCCTTTGTAACAGGTGAACTTAGACGCTGCCTTCCTAATCAGACTTTGAAAAAGTATGAGGAAAAAGCCCTGGACGATAATCTAAGACAGGCTGCAATTGAAAATCTTGTTAAGTATGTTTAAATGGATTATGAACTAAATATTTGCATGCATCCCCTGAATTGTTAGGAGAAGGGTAACTGTGATGCTCTCCTCCTCTACCCTCCCTGCACTCTTTTTTATCTTTCTGCTACACCCCTCGCTTTCCATCTTTCTCTTTTTTCTTATTCACTTCTCCCACGTCTTCACCTTGTCGCCTCCTCTACCCCTCTCATATCCCCCCCCCTCTCTTCCTGTCCATTTCACCTCCCCCTCTCCTCTCCACCTCCTCCCCTTCCCTCCTCCCCTCCATACTACCTCATCTCCTCTTCCTCCCCTCCTCCTCTTCTTCCTCCTCCTCTCCTTCTCTTCCTCTCATCTTCATTTCCTTCTCTCTTTTCGTCTCCCCTCTCCCTCATCATTACTACAGTCATCATCACTTTTTTGTGTGTTCACTGATCTGAGACTATTTGTATTATGATATATAAAAAAACAAATAGTTTGAACCTTCATGTACCAGATTACCGTATGCATAAACATGGCAGACTTAATTTATATGTTGTTTTCTAAATGAACACAATTTGATTATATAGATATCAAGGATTGGCTGGGGTTTGGTAGTTTTTTTTTTGGGGGGGGGGTTGTTTTGTTTTTTTTAATTTTTTTTTTTTTTGGGGGGGGGGGGGGTTTGGTTTTTTTTTTTTTTTTTTTTTTTTTTTAGGGGGGGGGGGTAGTTTGTTTTGTTTTTGTTTTGTTTTTGTTATGACTGCAAACAACCGAGCGATGCATTGAACCAACAGAACTGGCAGACTGGCAGGTCATATGCTGAGAGCTGATACACTTCTCTTTACTCAAAACAAAGTAACTCTAACTTGTTTGACATTGCCCCCTTTCCAGGTGTCCACACTGCGATTATGCAGCGGAGTTGTCCCCTAGGATTAAGGTCTTAGAGTGTGCAAATGACGCTTGTCTACAGGTGGGTAATCTGCCGAGTGTTTGTTTGTTGCTTGCTACTTCCAAACTGGGCTATTAGATTTCTGTTGTTATGACAACTGTAACCATTGTCACCACCGGCATGTATTATGATATTGATAAACGTCGTTATCATCATCATCATCATATAATTACTGTCATTGTAAACAAGAATAAGTATTTAAAAGATATAGGAGGAGACATTAATGTTATGGTTTACAAAAGTGTGCTTTGCTTTGTTTGCTATCGATGGCTTGGCTTTGTTAGAAACATAATAAAACTCTTGTTTCCTTCACTCTCATTTTTTCTTCTTTCGTTTGTTTCCTTTCAGGCAACATGCAGGGACTGCAAAACTAACTGGGTGGAACACAAGGGCCTCAGTTGTGACGAAATCGAACAAAAAGATGAGACTGCATTGAGGAAAAAATAGTATGTGTCAATTAAAAAGGAAATAAATTAAGCAAAGTTTAACAACATATTGATGATGGTTACAACGATGAGGGTTATTATTATAAATAATAATACTGATAATGATGATTTTAATAGTATGAACAATAATACGAATATATGGGTAATACTGATCCTAATACTAGTTCCAATACTAATATAATGATAATAATAATAATA
>NW_004797358.1:1233494-1238281 GCF_000002075.1 Aplysia californica | reverse complement strand
AGTTGCTTAAATTAATCATTAGTTAAAATAAAGACAATGCATTTTGCACTAAAAGAACATACTTTTAGCCACCAAAAATCCCAAACTGTCGACATTTTTAAAAAAATCAAAAAAATCAAAAAAATCCGATTTAAATTTTAAAAAATCTGATTTAAATTTAAAAAATCGATTTTTTAAATTTTTATTTAAAAAATCAAAAAAATCACCAACCCTGTGTACATGTAGTATATTGTCCTGGACTTTTCAAATCACTTAGTAGAGTTTAGTCCTGTATTACTCCTCCTAAAGGAAAACTTTTTTTCAGAAATCTATTAACTACTAGACGTCTAGTCTAGATCTACCTATTCTGTTAGTAAAATTGAGAGAATAATTTTTTTCTTGCAGTTATTCCATTTTACTTTTCAGATTCAACCGCTTCCTATACATGTAGTAAGTTCAGCATAAGAAAAGAATGTGTTGAGATATATTGTAGAAAGTGAAAAATTAGGAAAATCTAATTTGTTATGAGAATCCCCTGGAAAACACGAAAGATGTCGACTGGGGAATGTAGCCATGTATGATGTATGTTAATTCATCAGTTTTTCTTTAAAATTCGATCACACACACACTGAAATTCCTTCCCATTAATGTCACACCTCACATAGGAAGCTATTAGCTCCTTTATCCATTGGACTCTTTTATCTTGCAGAGTAAATAAAAGAATATACCCCCCCCAAACCACTATATGCCATTGCACTCAACCCAATCGCTGCCCTGTTTCCTGCCCCTACTGTAAGATACAAACCCCCTGAGACTCCGTATCTGTACACTAGGTCAAGCACATTCGAACATTCGAAATGCAAGTATCAACTTTACTATCAATAGACAAGTCCCTGAACTGGTGTGTCAGGAAACCTCCTGCACACAACAAAACCAGCAAGCGGTGGAAATCTTTTCATTAATGTAGGTGCACATTTTGCTACGTATTTTCAAATACAAAGAGTATAAGTGATTGAAAATATTAGGAGCCTGAAAATCTGTTTATGTGAACGTTTGCTATTTGTAGGTACCAGAAACTAAATTTTCAAACTAGCTGTGTGCCAAATTTATCTGTTCCATTTGAAAGGCCTATATCCACTGAGCATTTTGGTACCATTCTTTAACCTCTCCGTTAATTTTTAAGAAAATTGTAGTTGTTTAAAATTTGATCAAATTTGTTAAAGTCAGTCACTGGCTGCAACCCCATGTTTGACAGACAATAAAAAAGTAACAAGTCCACTAAACATCTCCACATTAACAGAGTACAATCACTATAACAAATATATATATGGAGCATAATTTTTTTCAAGACTGAGATCTTTACAAATCAGTATTTTATTGCCTCAAACACGATGATCTGTCGTTATTTCGACAAAAACACGGAGCGTTGACCCGGCCGGCGTTGCACCGGGCCCCGCGGCGAGCGAGTCTGCTCTATACTGTAGTGTACCACGGATGCGGGGTCACATGCTTTCTGAGTCTCGCGGAAGGATTGATGTAAAATAATTCCAATTTAATTACTTTATTCTAATAGGATATGAACTGATCTTTTAATTAATACTTTTTATAAGCCGGTATTTTACATATTTTGTGTAAAAAGTGATCTTTAAACATTTTGACTGTATTTTTAAAACCTTTCTATAAAGACGCCAAAGGCTAAACTTATATCACGGGAAAGCCCGTTTAAAGCTCTACAGTTCTCCGCCAATGAAAAGACGGTATTTAATCATCCCTCGTTCCGCGAAGCATTTGAATGCACCCGTATCAATTTTTCAACCGGCCGACCACGCATTCCGACCGCGAGGGGCTTCGCTTTCGTCGGCGATTCTCCAGCTCCTACTAATTGGACATATAAACAACTTACACCATTGTAACGAGGAAAAGCTGAACTTTTACAAGGTGTACGGCATTTGGTGTTTTATAGCGAAAGAGCAAAGAAACAGCGATCGGAATTACCCCGATTTTACCGATACCACGCGGTCGGAAGGCCGTGTTTACGCTACCTACTATTTGTATGTTTGACTATGAGTGTGCTAGACTGTATGTATTTGAGACATCTTCACCTGACTTCAGGAGCCCTCTACTTCTCCAGGAGAAATATGCCATGGATGTAAAAGCCCTCACTCAGTTAGTTTTAGTAAGGGTTTACAGCACTCGCAACTGCACAAGGTCATATGAGCGCCAAGGAGTGGATGTCAACAGAGAAGTCCAAACGGGGAATCAGGCATACTCTGCTCACCTCTCAAGCTTCAAAAGCACAAAGTCTGCTTCGACTATCAAGGCACCACGGAAATAGCAGTTCACAAGACAGTGAAAAACATACAAAAGAAGTAGAGGAAAAATGACAATCAGAAGGATGAGGAAAGAAAAAGCTACAGTTCACTCTGTGTAGAATTGTAAAAAGCCCTCACTCAGTAGGGCCTACTAGCTACCACATGGACAAAACGAAATGAAGAAGCCAAGCAGATTTAAAGTAGGTATATCAAACTGTATTTTTTTCTCTCCACATAAGGTTAAAGCAACTCAATCACACTAAATGGTAACTACAATGATGATCAGAAGCAAAAAGTGAAATATGGAGAATATATTAGAATAATGAATTCATAAAATTGGAAAAGAACATTTACAGAATAAATAAAATGTCAGCATTAGTCATTTTTCTTCTGTGTGTGGAAGTCTTTTCCTTAATTCGGAGTCTTCTTTCGGTGCATTGTCTTCTTGACTTGATGCTGCTTTGTCATCCTCCTCTTTGCCAGCATCACCGTCCCCAGCTGCTTCCTCAGTGTCATCCACAATGTCAGTGTCATCCTGAGGAAGAGGAAAATGGAATCGTATGGGTTTAATGCTCCTTTTAATTTTAACCTTGTAGGTTATTGAACTCTTCAACCCCATCGGATGCTGGGAGCATTCGGCGGTATTAACCCTGTTCCCCATCGGACGCTGGGAACGTCCGGTACTAGTGACAACTGTTTTGTTTCATTTAGTTTTTTGCCCATTTTTCAGAATTATTCCTGATTCAAGTTTTTTTTAGTAATGACTAAGACTTTGTTGCCGCCATTTAGAAGTTGGAGGCAAGCTTCTGGGTTTATAATGAGACATAGTGCACCAGGTTTAGGTGACTGTAGAAAAAACTCCAGGAAAAGGTGGAAAAAACTCAAAAGACAGGACCCTGATTGTAACATTCATTTTATATAATAGCCAAATCAGGCCAAAGGGCTAAAACTCTGATGGCTGCTGGATCGGAAAAGGAAGTAGCCTAATATATAGAGCCAAGCTATGCAGGTGGAGAGCCCAAAAAATTGCCCGAAACAACATAAATTCAAGAACCTCTCACTGATCATTAGAATCATGATTCATCCACACCATAGCTCGGTTTAATTCTTGTATAATTACCTATCAACTGGGTAAATGGTATGCCAAAGAGGAAAACCCAGCACATCCACACATTTATCCACAAAATGATAAATATTATATCCCATCACACACACAGGCAAGACGTGGCAGATAAAACATGTCACAGCAATACTACCATATAAAGAACATAAATTCAAGCATAAATTAATGAAACTTATGGACAAAATGACGAGAGACTGGAGTCTGTTTGCACATCGACACAATAATGGACATTTAGTGCATGGAAAAAGTAAGAAAGACAGGCAGAAACAACAAAGGGGAAAGTAAAGAAGTAGGACCTACCAGTAGCACCCTCCAACCACCCACAATCTATTTTGTTTAGTAAGAGTTTTACAGCACTTGCAATTAGGTCATACCAGGGTCGTTCAAAAAGTTTTGCCTCCTCTCCAATAACTTCTAAACTATTCAAGATATCTTCATGAAAATTTGTACACAATTGACTTTCAATATATGTACTCTCAAACTCAAAAAACAAAATTATGCTATGATGTCACACCTTTATGCTATTGCTGTTTAAATCATAGAAGATAGGGTACATTGTCACCGAGAAAATGGCGTCCAGCAAACCTATGAATGTGCGCTTAAAGCAAAAAGCTGTTGGGCCTATTGAGTTCCTTACTGCAGAGGGAGCTGCACCCATTGATATTCATAATAGAAGGCGAATGAAGCTTGTCTACGGTGAAGTATGTGGAGACGTAAGTACTTTTCGAAGATGGGCAAAGGAGTTAGCTGAAACCAGTCCAGCAGAGACAGATTTGCACGACCAAGCTCGTTGTGGTCGTCCCAGCTCTGCCAGTGACGTTCAACACCAGGAGAGAGTGGAAGAGATCATCCAAGCAAACCAGTAGATCAAAGTAAAGAGATGTCAGTGAAATGCTAGGGATTTCTGTTGGGAGTGCTCAGTATATTATAAATCCATGATGTGTTGGGTTACAGGAAAGTGTGTGCACGGTGGGTTCCCCACATGCTGTCACCCAAGCTGAAATTGAACCGAAGTCAAGTTAGTGAAAAACTCCTGGCTCGTTATACTGATGAAGGTGGAGCTTTCTTACGCTGTATAGTCACAGGAGACGAGACTTGGGTACACCATTATGACTCAGAAAACAAAAGACAATCAAAAGAATACAGGCACACCGGCTCACCTAACCCCAGAGATGCCAACCACAGAAAACCGAAATGAGTATTGGGAAATATGAAAATGTGTATTTTCAGGGGAAAATGTGTATTATCCACGGTCGACCGACCAACCAGTAATAGTAAAATGTTCAGGGTGTCCAGCAATATTTCCTGAAAAAAAAATTACTAGCTCACCAGCTCGAAAAAGGGAGCACATACGCGTACAATATACATGTATC
>NW_004797358.1:1231578-1233394 GCF_000002075.1 Aplysia californica | reverse complement strand
CCCCCCCCCCTCCCTTAAGACTTGGACTTGAACTTCTTCCAACATACACTGAGTGCTCACAGGAGAACATAGCTATGAACACAATGGAGCTCAATAGGCCTACTTCAGGATACAATCATGAGGGGTGGGGGAGATTTTAAAAAAGTTGCTCCCACATCCGATCCAGACATAGGAGATTGCCTTGTTATTGAGACAACTTCGTTGGCCTTTGGCATATTGTTGTAGGGTCGCCAGTTCCTTTCCACGCTGCCTTTACTTCCCCAACTCGAAAGTCAGGTACCCATAACTGCTGGGTGGGTTGAAGGGGGCGAAAAAAATCTTTCTCCGAACCAAGGCTTGAACCCGGACTTTCCGCTTTGGAGACGAGCGCACTTATCGTCTTGTCTTGTTGTAATATTTCATTTATAGGGTAGTCTGGATGAGTGTGTGAGCTGTTAGGCTTGCTTTCATTTTTAATTTTAGTGTTTTGTTGTTTTAGGTTTTACTTTTTATTAGTAGTACAGTATTATTTTGGACGAGTGTGGTGATGTTGTTTTAGCGCTTGTGTTTATCCTTCCTCAATAGAAACCCTCAGAAATAACCTGTTACCTTTAATCACCATTCCACCCTTCTGATATATGCACATTTTATAGAACTATCTGTCCACGTGGTTTTATGCACCCCGCATACTATAACAAAATTTTTTCATTTTTTGCTTAATTTCTGATTATTTTCCTTTGCCCTTCTTTGTTAAAATTAACATAATCGGGTAATTTCACATTTTTGGGCTCAGTTTGCATAATTTCAGAATTTCTTTTGCATAAAACCGCGGGGACAGACCTATGGATTTTCAGAGTCATGTTGGGATGTTTTTGTTTCCCTCAGCTTATTTGTGACTTCTTGACTGGATTAATATTATTCAGTTCCATTTTGAGAAATCAAATTCAATCTACTTCTGACGCACTAGCTCTCTGCTTAATCTTTTTTTCGCAAGACTCCAGTTATCTTGGCAAGTCAATGTACACTATTATTCAATAGTATTTAAACCTCATCGTGAAATTTTTGGGGGGTTTGGGGTTTAAAATTTTTTAAAATTTATTTTTAAATTCGTGGAAAGACATGCATAAAATGTAGACATAACAATACATAGATGTTATACAAATAAATATTATAAGCGTAAATTTTCTTTCACGATATAGCTGGTTTATCAATGTATTACCTACATATTATTCCAAATATTACCACTATTTGAAAGATCTATGACTAGATGTAGGTGTTTTAAATGTTTATGTATAGTGTATTTGTTTTTTCAAATTGTTTTATGACGGTGACTAAATGTTGCCAATGGTATTGGTCATCGTTTTTCTTTCCCCCAGTGAAGAAAAGATGACTGAAGCTAAGGTGAGGACATGCAGCAAATGCTTTGCTCAGTTCACAAAGGACAAGGGATGTAACAAGATGATATGCCGCTGTGGAATGAGCATGTGCTACATATGCCGAAAGTCTAAGGTTTGTATCTGTTTATTTGTGTCTGCCTAGCTACATGTGCCGAAAGTCTAAGGTTTGTATCTCGATTCATGTCTGTCTAGTTACATATATTTACCAAAAGTCTAAGATTGGTATCTATTTATTCATGTCTTTCTGTCTCGTTCTATCTGTCTGTACGACTATCTCATCTGTCTGCCTATTGTTCATTTCACAGTGTGCGATAAACTATGGTCTATGATAACACAACTCCTTTACGTCTTACCCACTGTCTTTCTTTCCCTGTCTCTCTATCTTCTCTTTTTCTTTTTCTCTCTCTCTCTCTCTCTCTCACTCTCTCTCACTCTCTCTC
>NW_004797358.1:1227421-1231455 GCF_000002075.1 Aplysia californica | reverse complement strand
TCTCTCTCTCTCTCTCTCTCTCTCTCTCTCTCTCTCTCTCTCTCTCTCTCTTTTTTTTTTAGGTGAGCGAAATTCGTGATTGTGTTTTAACAAGACCACCTTCCCTGATGCCATTTTTTATCACTATATCTTCGTAACATAGCTAATGTAAGGGAAATAATCAAAGAACAATTTCTGAATTTCTGAATTTGACTATTTAAATATCAGATACAAAGAACAATTTGACTATTTAAATATCAGATACAAGACTTTTTTCCTTTGACCATTGCTGTATTGGTGAACTGTGGCCCTGGTATTCCCCGTTTTAAGGCCACAGTGATGCAACAATAAGGCACAGAAGGAGTTACAGTGGAATCCTGTTATAACGAGAGGGAGGGGACTGGAGCAAAATGTCCGTTATAGCAGGATTCTCGCTTTAAGGGATCCAGTAATAAATTCAAGGGAAACTGTAAAGGAGGCCTTATCTATGAGTTTGGTGTTCTGTTTATTTCCTTTTGCTATCTCCCCTTAGGATGATTTTGTCAACAAGACCTCTTGGTCTTACTTGATCAAAAATTGAATCAGGTTTCTTTCTTTAGCGATGTGGACTGACAGCTCAGCGTTGGCGATCAGTAGGAAAGGGCCCTGGGCTAACTCCCCCGCTGTGTTTTCCCCCACCCCACCCCACCCTGTGATGCATTCTGTCTGCTTGCGCACGTCACACATTCGCTCCGTCCATCACATTGATGTGACCTTTCCATCTCCGCATCGGAGAAGAGAAGTGAGAGGCATGGTAGGCCTTGGTAATCTGAACTAGGCTTACGCTGGCCTATCCCGCGATGCGTTCTGCTTGTCTGCATATGCCACACCCTCCCTACTCAGTTGCTCCGGCCTTCATTGTTGACGCACATGGGCTCTCCTATTCTTTGTTTCGTAAGATAACCAACAAGTTTCTTTATTGGCGAGGGTTTGCATGATGTATAATTGGCCTATCCACTGTTCACAGCAGCAGCAATATTCCGCTATAACCGACTCGCATGTTTGTCTGATAGCGCTATAACAGTATTTTATTTACAAAGGTAAAGAGGAGAAAAAAACGGGGTTTTAGAATTGTATCTTTATAACAGACTTCTCGTTTTTTTCCGGACTCGTTATAAGTGGGCTCCATTGTACTAAACTATGTTGTTAATTTGCTCTGTTTTTAGTATTATAATACATGAGGTATACATTACACGTGCATTCATAGCTCTGCGAGGCGAGCTAGTAATCACAATGTATGAAAAGTGGCCAATATATGAGGGCTATCTCATTAAGGTTTTGGGCTTGGACGAAGGGTTTATAACTCATTATGATATTGTCCATTATCTGGTCATGGCTGAATCGTTTCCCTTGACGTTGGGCAGCTAGTACCATTTTTCAGAAGATGGCTGTTAAATAATATATATCTGTCCCAAGGTTGGTAGTGTGTAAGGGGGTTTGATTGTAACTTCTTAATTTAAATGCTTATTGTTTTGATCTTATTATAATTTTACTGTTTACCTTTTTAAATTAATTTGACTGTGATAATAATGATAATATTTATTTTCGGTCAAGATTCTGGTCATTTTGTTTATATTTGAATCCTTCAAATTTAATCTGTTTTGTAGATTATGACTATGAATTGACAGTGCCTTGTCAGTTACTGGACATTCGCACAAAATACCCTTCCCCCCCCCCCCCATTGTCAAACTTTGTGCTAATACGCACAACCACACCCTTCCATCTTTTAACTTGTGAAGTTGTGTTATTAGCCTAGTTACTGTTACATGTATATATATCTAGTTCCCAGTTGTACATATTTGTGCTGTTTTACTGGACACAATTAGGCGCTAAAAATAACCAAAAGTAACAATTCGTGCAGTCACCAGAGTATGAGAAGAGTGTCCTTTTGATCTCTTTAAGTTTAAGGGGGCTTGATACTAATGGGAGAACATTTGTAACCAAAGACAAACTGAAATAACTTTTGTCACAGGGAGTATGAGACAAAAAATTCATGATCAACAGTTGACCTGCTCGATTATGTGAGCCGTTGCCATGGAAACAGCAGCCATCTTGAAAACTGGATAAAACTTTTTTCTTCACCATATTTTCAGTTTTTAACTTTTTAAAATTCTCTAACTTGCAAAATGCCACAAATAAAGAGGTGTCTGCATCTGGCTATTTGAATTTTAGCGCAAAATATTTGAAAAATAAACAGCCCGCAAGTAGGCCTACAAACCATTTGTCTGACTACAAATGCCAAATTTCAAGTCTCTTGTGTTGGAAAATTAAAAAAATGATGGAGGAAAAAACTTGGCATGTGCATGCACAAAGTGGTGAAAAAGTGCTTTTTGAGAAAAACAAGGTTAAACATCGGAACTTGTAGTACACAACGTAACCCAATCAAATTGCATTCTGTTAATGTTAATCAATCGACGACTACTGTCAATATAATCTAGACTGAATGAGGGATCGGGGGGGTGGGTTTGACAGACTGCTATGCAAAAATCTGCTAAGACTAAAAGCGTACGGATAGGATTATCGAGTAAGTTTTCTCTTTGGAAAGTGGTGGCACAGAGTTCTCCTCGTCGTATGGATACGATAGTAAAACACAACGTACGGATAGGGTTAAACTTGGATGAATTAATGGAGGGAGGGGCAAGTTTGTGGCAGTGTACATGATATACGCGAAAGAGAGAGTTGAATTTGTTTACAGGTATATGTTTACTGTTTGTATGGGGTTCGTGTTCCTTTTTGTACAATGGCAAAACCTGGCAGTGAGCAGCACGGAGGTGTTTTGTTGGGTTGGGGTGGGTTTTTTTTTTAGAAAACGCAAAAAAATAATGTTAATGCGAGGGCCTTGGGGTTCCGTGAGTTAGTGCCCAAACTCTTCCTGTATGAATGCTGCTGTTTTTCTTATTATTCTATAGAGCTCTATTTTGGAGCAAAATTTATAAGTTAAACAGTCTAACATGCAAATTGAAATCGGCGGGACAAGGAAATCTTTTCATTTTTAAAATGAATTTTGTTACTCGCTTGTTTTAAATACAAAGAAAAATTTCTGGTCCTGAAAATCTACACCTGTGCTCTGTTATTGTGTTTGTTGTACATGTGCTAGACTAATTATTGGATTGATCCTTACTAACTTTTTGTTGTCTTTGTTGCCCACAGCTGCGAGAGGCAGAGGTCAGCGTGGTAGAGGAGGAGGCAACATTTTCCAAAAACGCCGCTGAGAACACCCAAGTTTTCATCCATTCATCTTTACATATACGCTGGACCATTGATGCTGTTGTTTAGTGTGTTTTTTTATGAACAGTTGTGTTCACTGACTGGGAAGGGAAACTGCAGTCGTTTTTGCCGTTTCAAGTGCTGTAGAAAGGGAAGTATGCGTGCAAGTGAAAGTATTGCTTGGGTGTTTAAATGAAAGAAGAGTGTGAGATGTTAGTGGAGTGATTGGCAGAATTTGATGTTACTATTTTTATCTTGTAGAATTGTATTCCATTGTTTTTGCATCAGTGACATTGCCATAGTTTTGCATCATTTTGAAAAGCTCTGTTTCATATGAGGAGACGAATATTTTCTGTTGAGAAGAGCATTTAGACACATTTGTCTGAAAAAATATTTTCATTTTTCTGAAATTGTCCTCATTGCTCATTTATTTTCCTGTCGAATAAATGGTTTGTCACTGTTGAACATGTTAAATAAAGTGACTTTGCTGTCTTTGAAATATTTTTGTTTTATTGTCTTTAGAGACTGTCAAATTGTCCCTATAGTCTGCTTTATCTGACAAATTATCCCTTTAGTCTACTTCATCTGTAAAATTGTCCCTATAGTCTACTTTATCTATCAGATTGTCCCTATAGTCTATTTTATTTGTCGTATTGTCTGTATCTCAATCTCAGGAGACTAAGTGGTTGCCAACCGAGACATCTTTTTTCTAATACTTTTATCTTATACAATTTTATAATAATTTAATTGAAATAGGAAAATGACACTTTCAGAATCTCAGAGTGATTATTATTATTGATAAAAGGAGA
>NW_004797358.1:1200011-1227321 GCF_000002075.1 Aplysia californica | reverse complement strand
CCTCTCTCTCTCATTTGCAACATGTGTGAGCATGTGTCTAGTGTGAGCCACTTTTTTCTTATTGCTCACTCCTCTGTTTCATTTCTCCGTTGTCTGTTTCAATAGTTGATAGATTAGATGACAGAATTAATAAATGAATAAAAGAAAGCTTGGCTTTATTTTACTAACTTAGGAAAGTGGATATTAGCTGAAGATTGATAACTGTGGCATACATACAAGGCATGTGTGCTTTATACCATTTGAAAGAGTTGATTCTGATTATTGAACTTCCCTCTCTTGAACATCTTCTACTTTTTAAATATTTTTTGTATTTCTTCATATTTTTGGGGGGGGATCATACACTATGTACTTGAACACTTTCTATATTTTTTTCAAGCGGACATTTGGAGGGCGCCACTGGTATTTCTTACTTCTTTACTTTCCCTCTTTTGTTTCTGTCTGTCTGTCTTATTTTGTTCCCGGCTTTAGATGGCCATTTTTGTTTCTGTGTGCTTCTCTTTGCTCAAACAAAACAAACTTTTTTTTCAAAAAGCTGTTATTTAGTTTTTCTTACAGAATAGCTAGAATCTGTCTTGTTTTCATCTATACATTTAGCAATGCTTTTTTCAGATTACCTACAAACATTTTTGCCAGCATGTGAGAAACCCTGGAGAAGGCTGCAAAACTTGCAACAACTGTTCACTGTGGACTAATCCAGAGGTAAAGAAAATTGTATATAGTCGGGCACAGGTAACACAAACAGGAAAAACTCGAAATCACTGATGGCTCTTCATCATCATCATCCGGTGCCTTGCCGACTGGCGGGGGCGAACATGGACCTCCACTTCACTCTGTCTTGTGATGCAGCAATGGTGTCTGTTGTTCTTGCTGCTCCTATAGCCATGTTGTCATCTTGTCCAGTATCTTTTCCCTCTGTCTGCCTCTACCTCTCTTTCCATCAAACTTGCCTGTTGTTACAACATTCTCCAATGCTTCTTTCTGCATTGTGTGTCCAAAGAAATTTGCCTGTCGCTTTCTTATATTCGTCATAAGCTGTCTTCTACAATTTGCTTCAATCAAGACTTCTTCATTTGTTTTTCTAGCTGTCCATGGGATATGTAGCATGCGTCTTATGAACCACAACTCTGTTTATTGATTGTCCATGCTTCGCACCCGTATAATAGGATTGGCTGGATGTAACTTTCCAGTACTCTTTTTCTCATTTCCGAAGACAGATGGCTATTCCCTGACTGATATTTCTTATTTAAAATTTTCACTATGTTGCAGATCTTTCAAACAGGTTTGTCAGTCCCCAACGTGTTTGAGCTATTCTATGCCTGACTTGAACATCCACTACATTTATGTATTTACAAAATAATGATATTTTGAATTTGGTTTTCCTCCTTTTTATGTACTTCATGCACACTGCTTGGAAATCAAGGCCAGGGAGGAGTGAGAGTTCATAAAAATTTGATTCTGAGTGAGATTGCAATTTTTCTTGCCCTTCCATAAAAGTGTGTCAGTGTGCACGTTTTTTTTGTGGTGTTTTTTTTCCAATCCTTTTACTTTAAGCCCAGTGTCTGAGCAGAGAAGTGATTGAAAAGCTTTGAAGCAAATCTTTATTGTATCAAGAGGTGTGTCAAAAGCAAATCTTCAAGATTAGGAAGTCAAAGCTGAACTAGATACAAATAAAAACTTGTTATTCTAAATTAGAATAACAAGTCTAAAGGTGTGTGAAGCTCTGGGGAAAGTCACCGAGTTACAGAAAGACGGAAAGAAAAGAGACAAAGACAGTGCCCTGAAGTGATTACCGTAGCTCGTTGTAGAGATTGTGCATAAACTGATGCCTCAGAATTTATACGAATGGTATAATTTTGCCATGAGACCAGCTGCTTCTTTTATGGGTGTGCTGTATTGTGGGTTTTAAAGGAAGATGATCAACCTGTTTATTATGTTTTCTTTAACTTTTGTTTTTTAAAAATAAGGTCCTGAATATAGTGGCACACATCTTATAAACTAATTTGAGCACTGGTTGAATCAGACTGGTCAGTTTAGAATTGAGGTCTTAAGTCTCAAGTCAGCTGTGTGTGTGTGCATAAATCTTATACATACCGTCGAAATTGTCTAAGACAGCCACCCATCGTCGAGGAGAGAAGTGGCCGTCTTACACAGTATCCTTCTAAATGTAATGGGAGAAATATGCAAGGGAGGAAATGTAAAGTTGCCGTTTTACAGATGATTGTCTTTATACGGGTGCTGAGTGTAAATTAGTAATGTGCCTCAATTCAAAATACAGAATTTTCTCCTAGATTAAATGTATGTTGAGCAGAATCATGAAGAGCAAATGAAATATTTATTTTTATTTTTATTGAAACTTTCTTTCTAAAGGCTTTTGCATTTCTTTTTCATTAAGGAAGATGATGAGAGGGCCATTGCAGAGTTACAAAAAGAAGGTCAAGAAAAGAAGAAGACTTTGGGTATGTGTGTTTTGAGTTTATTAAATGAGAAAAATGTTGTGTAAAATTGTGAAACGGTGTAAGTAATGTTGCAAATGTTGTTTTCTGTTTTGCTTGGCCTCACAGTTTTGTTTATAAGCCTTTAGAAATGACCAATGATGCTTTCCTGTCAATTTGTCTTTCAGATTATTACGTAAATGAGCTTTACAAACTCATCTGCCTACAGCACGAATTATTAGTTTAAAAAACGGTCTTTCCAGACGTAACTTGTTTTCCGAATATGTACCAGCTTTACATTTTTCAGTTTATCCACATGATTTGAATTATTGATGTCCAGTTTAATATTAACTAGGTTTAGTTCACAGAGGTTTTAGCGACATATTAACATTTACAATAATAGTAATAGTAATATAGGTTTGGAAATGGTATTTCACACCAAGTGCCATTTGTGTGCAAGCACCTGAATGTGCTTGTGATTATGTGTGTACATGTCTGTTTGTGTTACATCTGTTTGTAGGCCTTGTATGTAGGAGCAAGTGAACCTTTAGCATGATGAAGTTAGCTGTTAAGACAAAATGAAACAAAAAATCATGCCTGTTTGAATGGTATTCCTGCAAAACATATTGAGAACTATCAGTCTTTGTCGTATGTGAAGATGGAGGGAAAACATGGTGAGGAGGTAAAAATATGTTATAGGCACTTCTTCTAGGCCTTCTGCTCGTGGCACTCCTTGGCAACTTCTTCCTCCTGCCCCTACCACAGACAATTATACAATGCCTTATGCTGTCATGTAGCAAAGAACAACTTTTGAAGACCACCTTTTTTCACAACATTGGCAATCTCAGTTCGCCCGCTTGACTTGCTAATGCATTAGAATTACAGTCAAACCTTGTTGTAACCGCATACACCATCACATCCCCCACCCCTTCCCCTTGTACCACCAGCCCCGCTTACCACCAGGTTTTGTCAATGTACACAAAGAATCCCCTATATAAACATAGTATTTTTGCCTTAACACCGCCATCCGCCATCGGTCTCAGATGTACTGTCCTTATACAAATACTGTAAATTTACCCCGTTGTACCGACAGCAAACTGCTCCCTCCCAGTGCATCCCACCTCCCCACTTTTGTCTTGTAGATTTCAGGCAATATGGATAGATCTGCAGTGATGTAGTGTGTCACAAGCGAACACAATATAATGTGTTGAAGGGTACAATTAAAATACAACATAAATTCAAAAGTCAGCATCAAATTTCGCTCCCCGTGTAAGGCGCTGATTATGAAAATGGTATTGTTTTTAAGCCTTCGTCAATATTTTTAAAAAGAAATTTCAATTAAATTTTTAAGTTACCTAAATAAACTTTAAAGAAACCCTGTCATCTTCGCCCCCCGGCAAAATATCTGGCATCGCCAGATATCAGCCCAATAACTTACAGGCTGACGATTTAATTTACTAAAACACTCATGCTCAAGTCCAAGTCAAGTGACAAATCGAAGTGAGATCTTTCATTACTTCATCTGGTAATTGGTAAACAAGTTCATTTGACGTTGGGCAGTCGGTACTACGTTTATTAAACAGAGGACAGGAAAACCTTGTTGTACCGCCAGCCCCACATTACCGCCAAACTTAATTGCTTGTCCCACAGTAGGCAGAATAACGAGGTTTCACTGTATGTTTTAATATATTTATTATCCATAGTGTTGGTATGGGTTTATTAACACTCTTTTCAACACAGGCTGAACCAAGGCTGGGGTAGTAATGGCCGCAAAGTAATGGGAGGGGGTGGTTGGTTGGTACTCCTACTTTCCTATCAAATATCTAGAGCTATCGTCCTGATCTCCCCTAACTTTTTTTGGGGGGTGACCTTATTTAGGCCACATATGGCCTAAATAAGCTAAACCCCCCTCCCTTACCTTATTTGGGCCACAGGTGGCCTAAATAAGCTAAACCCCCCTCCCTTACCTTATTTAGGCCACACCTGTGGCCTGAATAAGCTACCCCTCCCTTACCTTATTTAGGCCACACCTGTGGCCTAAATAAGCTAAACCCCCCTCCCTTACCTTATTTAGGCCACATATATGTAGTCAAAATAACCAAACCAATGTAAAGAATTGTTTTCTTTACAAGTTACATTATTATTTCTTAAAAACTCTTCACATCCATTTTCCTTCACAGCCGTATCGTACATGACATGTGATGTAGAATCAATTTAAGGTCCTTGGAAAGGTGACCAGAAAATAACAAAATTATTTCATGATCTTCACTTGCACTTGCAATTTTTTGGACAAAATTAAAGTCTACCTAATTATATTTTTTTCTCCTCATTTTTCTTCACTATAAATGACAACTGGCATGTATTGTTTTCAGTTATTATCAAGAAAGTGGATAGGCGGACTACGGGGTCTATCTAGCCAAAAGGATAGGTGGACCCCGGGGTCTACCTAACAAAATGTTAGGTTTTAGGATGTGAACCCCGGAGTCAGCGTAGTGAAATAAGTAGATCTAGGTTTAACTAAGGATCGGTGGACCCCGGGGTCAACATAATGAAATAAGTAGATCTAAGTTTATTTTATAATAGGACTGGCGGAGCCCGTGGTCAAAGTAGTGAAATTATAAGTAGATATAGGTTTAATTAAGGATTGGAGGACTACGGGGTCAATGTAGTGAAATCAGTAGATCTAGGTTTAATTAAGGATTGGTGGACCCTGGGGTCAATGTAATGAAATAAGTACATGTAGATCAGATAGATCTAGGTTTAATTTTAAGGATTGGTGGACCCTGGAGTCAACGTAGTGAAATAGGTAGGTTTAAGGTGGACCCCAGGGTCTACCTAACGAAACACTAGTTAGGTTTTAGAATAGGTGGATCCTGCGGTCACCGTAGTAAAATAAGTAGGTTTAATCAAGGTGTCCCGGGGGTCCACAAATCCTTAATTAAACCTTCTTAATCCTCTATGGCCTTGGTGACTCCGGGTTCCACCAATCTTTATTAAAGAAACCTACTTATTTCACTGCGGTGACCCCAGGGTCCACCTGTCCTAAAACCTAGTACCAATCCTTACTTAAACCAAACCTTATTTCACTACAGTGACTCCGGGGTCCACATCCTAAAACCTAGTATTTCGCTATGCAGACCCCGGAGTCCACCTATCCTCTACAGGACTATACTATTATTATCAATTTGCAATTTTCATTGATTAGCATTTTTTTAAAAAATATTGAATCAGAGTGCAGGGGAGACCGAGGCGCCCGGTTGATTCGGTGGTCGGCTTTTGTAGATCTATGCATTTTTTACGGAAATCCGTATTACCTAACCCTATTACTAGATCTATTAGTATTAGTGTTGTGAAAACTTCAACCTCTACAGCTCAGGCGTCAAAAGATGCTGGTAAATAATAATAGATCTACGTCCTGAAGTTTCATAATTTATTTTTATACAGAATAACACAGTACACAGTCAGTAGTTTTTATTTCATCGAGTTATAAAAATGGCCTTCGTATAAAAATTGCCTTGTTTTCAGAAGCAAGTTTTAATAGTTCTAGTTCTACCTAATCGATTTTCATGCGAATTCAACCATTTTGATTATCTTTCTTTTCCTTTTAAAAAGATGTAGATCTAGGCCTGTCGGATGTGGCAGTGCGAATAGCACTGAGTTGTTTAGATCTAGATCTAGATCTAGACCCATCAAAACACGAGGCTTCGTGGCCGATCACAAAAGTCTACGGGGCTTATGGAGGCCGATTCGCCCTGCCGCGAGCACGTTCACTAAACTGCCTACTAGATAGAATCTACTACCAGATATTCTCTACACGATCTTTGCTACTACTACTACTAGGCCTACTAGCCTACATGTACTACTACGAGACAGTACGAGAGAGTGTCACTCAGGCAAAGATAGTGTAACTTTGACTCAGCCACGTAGTGTACACACTTTTTATACCCCAAATTTAACCCGGAAGTTCATTCGGAGGATTTGACCTTTTCACTTGACCAAAGTGTGCCAAAATGGTAGCCTAGCTTTTGCCCCTCCATGAAGGAAAAATCCGGCCCTCATTCAAACCATTGGAATTGAGCAAAATTTTGCGTATTGTGCTTTGTTCTTTACAATATTCATTATGGTTATGATTTATAAGTTGTACACTGAGGCAAAACCATACTAAATGAGAAAGGTGCACCATTATGAAAGTGGAATGAACTCAGTTGCCTGAAAAGGGTAGTTTGAGCATGTGTGGCCTAAATAAGCTAAACCCCCCTCCCTTACCTTATTTAGGCCACAGTGCTAAACCCCCCTCCCTTACCTTATTTAGGCCATATGTGGCCTAAATAAGCACTCCCTTTTTTTTTTGGAGTTTGTTACTCTCTTGTACTTTTAACACCTCTAATCTTTGGCACTTATATGACTTTATTGAGTTGCAAGTGCCGTAAAATTCTTACTAAAACTAAACTAAAGTGATGAATGAGAATGGAGTAAGTAAGATAAACAACAATGCTGTACTGAAAGGAGAACATTTCTGTTAACTTCTAATTCTAAGCAACTTCCGATGCAGGAGGTTGGGAGAGAGGAGGAGGAAGAGTTGTGGGATAAGACAAGAATGAATATGCCATGTATGTAGTTGCATTATTTTTAATCTCTACAGGTCACAATGTTTTGTTTAGTCTTAGTAAGAGTTTTGTGGCACTTGCAACATAAATAGGTCATATAAGTGGGGAAGATTAGAGTCGTCACCAAAGAGTAACAGCATACAAAGTGAGAAGAGATACGGACAATAGATGTTTGACAGGAAATGAGCAAACCACACGAAAGAACCCTCCAAACACCCACAGGTCACAATGAAAATATCCTTTGAATGGTTTATGTCTCCCATTGTCTCTACTAGTTATAGAAAGATCCTCATCATGAACAATTCTTTTTACTCTCTGCAGGGTACAATGAAAAGATTGTTATTGGCATGCCAGATGAAAAGACTGTCAATGACCTGTTGGGGGAAACTGAAGTCAAATCTATTCCAGTTGACTTGGACAATACTGTGCCAGAGAGGAGGCAGATTCTGAATGAAAGAGAAGCACCTCCACAAAATCTACTTCACCAGTGTATAAAAAACCTTCTCCATTTCACCACTAGAGTATTGCCATCTCAATCTTCATAATTGAAGTGAAATTTTTATGCAGGGCATGGTTGTCAGGACAAACGTATGTAAAAATCATCACTGTCGCAAGCAATTCATTTAAGTCAAAATTTTGAGAATTTTCAATTTTTACATCCTCCCAAATCTCAATTCAAAAAATGTATCTTTCAATATCACCAAAATGCGGTTTAACTTTAACGCTAAGGTCAAGGCTTAAAATGTTCTTGCTTTTTGTAATTTCTGATAGGAATTATCACAAAAACTAGTTTTTTTTGGTCTCTGGTATAAAAAGTACTCATACAGAATTAAGTGGATGCTTGCAAAACTGACAAAATACGGCTGGATAATGGTATCACTCACCTGGAACAGACCTTTTCTTGCACAATCATAGATACCCTGATACAGTACATGTTATAGAAGCCGCTTAACTCTTTATCTCCGGCAAGCTGCTCCCAGCAGCTCATGGTCGGAACGGCTGTGCCAGTGAGCCACTGACAGCAGCTCGTCGTATTTCTTTACAACTTTGGCATCAAATTACTTTTGGCAATTGCAGAAAACAGATCTCTTTTACTGGGAATTCGTTCTTTAGATGAAAAACTGTCAAAATAGGTTCACTTGTTTTCATTTGATGATCAATTTAATTACACTTTTAGATTTAGTATTAAAAAAAGGGCCCCGGTGTAGTGGGTTTACCCCCCCTCGGCGATATAGAGTTAATCCAACATCTATGGTGTAGTGATAGCAGTTTCATTGTCGCACGCAGAAGACCCAAGTTCAATTCCTGAGTGGGGAGAAATTCTTATAAAGTACCTCATTGTAGTTTTTTCTCTCTCAACCTGTGTTGGCCCTGACAGGCAGGGTGGAAAGCCTGATTCCTAAATGGTCTAAACTGTGTCGATTGGCGGATAAAAACACCTACATTTATAGAAAAAGAAAAAACAAGCTTCTTTTGGTGTATTGGAAACTGCTTACTTCTGCATTCAAACTCCCTCTTCACATTATGATTTGAGTTAATAAACGTATAGATCTATATGGTTAACACAATTTATTTTTTTTATGTGACCGTAGAAAATTTTCTAGTTCCTATTAAATCTGACATTTTGTATATTATTGTTCGTTGTGTATGAAAAGAATGCTTCTCTATAATAGAAATAAGCATACAATACATATTTGAGAATGTTCATTGAAGTTGTTCACAATTCAAAAAGCATACTGTGTATTCTCAATACAATAGTGTCCGCCTAAACGCACGGTGCTTGGGAGGGCTCCTTAGCGTCTGTTTATACGGAGCATGCGTATACACCCTTGCAAAGGGAGAAAGGCACGCAGTCATCTCATTGCCTTGATCTTCTAGTTACCTCCCTTTGGGAGGGGGGGTCACTTCAAGCCGATAATGTGATCACCCGTGACTGTTTTGTGAAGGATTCCCCAACTGCGGTTAAGAATACAAAGGTGTTGAAATGGGTGGGTGTGTGTGTGTGTGGGGGGGGGGGGGTGTTAAGAAATAGACTCAATGTAATGATATGCATCATAAAATGTCGGGAACAGATAGCGTAGGAGGAAACTGTTGGTGATAGTCATAGAGCGACTGCCCAGCCACGTGGCTTTCCAAGCGACCGCAAATTCATGGACGAGTATTCACGCGTGTTGCGCATCATAGGCCTAGAACTTAAACGTTACATGCAGTCACCCAAACACCAGTCAGAAACCTCTTCTTAAAGATGCATTTCCAGTGACCAATCAAATATTTCAGTCCCCCAACATTTCACCGACCAGTCCTATATCTGTGTACTGTCAGTGGAAAGTTGGGTGTGAAAACGCTGTCCATCACTCTCTTTGTTCGGCATGAGGGGCAGTCTCACCAAATATCCGCTTTTCTAGCAGCTTAACCTGTCAGTGTGTTTCGCGGATCGGAGCGTGCATTTAGAGGGAGTGACCATGCGTTTGTACATCGAAATTATTATATAGAGTAAAAAAAACAGACAGTTGACGAAAGCGTGAGTTTGAGCGGAGAGTACTTTTGCGTGGCGTGCATTTAGGCAGAGAATACTGTATTGTGACTGTGTCATATTAATAATAATTAATTATGCATCAAATTTTGTGTATTACTTTTTTCAAATTATTTGAGCCTGCGTTTCATTCTAAAGTATGTGTTTCCTTTTGAACTTTCAGTTTTCACTACATGGCATTCATCTGTGGTCCAATCTGGCAAACTTTTTTATTTCAGGAGCCCAGAGGAGGTGGCAAAGGAGGTGAGAGGGTGGGGGCAGAAAGTGGAGAAGAAAGCAGACGACAGCAAATTGTTAGAGAGCAGGAAAGGAGGAAAAAGGAGAAAATTTTAGAAAAGAAAATTGGTCGCTATTATTAAGGACAAGCAGAGGTTTCCAGAAATTTATCTTGACCAACCCCTACATCAAAAGTGAGCATTGCCCTACCTACAGGAAAAGTTTGGCTTCATTGGTGTGTATGTTTGGTTATAGAGAAAACTTTCCTTCTCTTTTAAAGAAACTGAACAAGGGGCAAAAACTTTACTTAAGATATTCTCAAAACAGCATTTTTCGGGATAGCCCCCTTGTGCTTAAAAGTTAAAAGCGACCAATTTTCCAAAACTGTGGTGTAACCTCTCGACCACGATAGAGATCATCCAATGAAATTTATAAAACTGATGAATATATTGATAATAAAAAAGTATAAAGAGATATTTTTAAACACTAATAATGTAACCTACACCAACACCCCTATAAAAAATGTTCTATGATTATGGAAGAGCTTGCTCATGCAGATGGCAAAGAAATTACTTTTCTTTTTCAGTACCGGTACCATCTTGCTTTCCACTTACAGACCCAATAAGTGTGCATCTATCAAATTACTATATATATACTAGCTAGCCACATCTTTGTGTCTGAGTTATCATCTTCATCAGTTTGGTGTTATTGCACATAAACTGATCTTATCAGGCCTTGATTTTTCATTATAATAAAAGAAAAACTATCTCACAGAGATATCTGCAGTCACATTGTGCTTCAAAAAACACGAACCTAACATTCCTAACGATAGGAAGAGGTGATGTGTGATCTTTATTAATTATTAAGAGACACCTACTTGCCTTCATCAACTTGATTCAATATTGTATGGTGGAAAAAATTATTACATGTACCAGAAATAGAAACAATCAAGGAGACATTATAACGAAATCGGTTGCAAAAGAAAATCTTTTCTGTGAATATCAGGTATCAAGGGAGACAACGAAAGTTAGACAACTGGGTCAAAATTTAACATGAATTATGCCTCGTATGTCACCTTGTACATTTTGGGTTCACAATACTCGGTATTACTGGCTTGTTTTTGTAGATTTGGATTGATTTCTTTGTTAATCTCTATTGGACCAGCTCTTTTTCCTCGACTTTCGCTTCACCAGGGTCCAGTCTCTACTACAACTTCACCTAGACTAA
Source organism: Aplysia californica (assembly GCF_000002075.1). NCBI lineage: Eukaryota > Metazoa > Mollusca > Gastropoda > Aplysiida > Aplysiidae > Aplysia > Aplysia californica. The sequence continues at coordinate 1,216,306 of NW_004797358.1, read as the reverse complement.
CATTACAGAACACCGGCAGTCTCCCTCTTTCTACCGCCATCTCTGCGGATACGTCAGTGAAAGTGAAAGAAATGTGCAGAAGTACATATATTTAATTGAATCTACCTTCGCAAGCAGGGTAGTTTGAAATCAAAACAATTGTGAGGAAAAATTTGTTTAGTTTTTCAGGACAAGCTGTTCAATAAATCCGAATGCTATTCATGATTTTGAATTTTAGATGTTTGTGTTGTTTGTATCTGTTCCTGGCTGCGTGCATGTGATTTGAATTTTGTAAATTTAAGAAAAAATTTGGAACCTAAAAGTCTGCTCCTTTTTTTATGCATTTTTCACTATGCCAGTGCTAGGACAAGACTGAACTACTTCACAGTAAATCACATTTATGGCACACTATAATTTACTATAGACTTTTGGTTTTAAGCAGCCCACCCAGACTATGTACGATTTGCCTTGGAGAAAGTTTCGCCAACAGTTAACGAACATTTTGTGCTTCCAGCTTTTTCAGCATTTTTGCCCATAATTACAAATCCACAAGAGCCAAAACACATCTGAAAAAGTCAGAGTGTACAAACAAGCAAAAATGTTATCACTGCGGACCGCAGACTTGGCAGAACGGCCCACCAGCCAGTCACTGGGCTGTTTGCTGCCTGCGAGTGACAAATTTTTAGTTTATAAACTTAATGAAAACTACATCCCATCATAAAAAATATCAAATTCAGAACCAGCATTAACATTCAAAATTAACAAAATGACTCGCAGCTGCCTCTTTTTTTTGCTGGATTTCGTAGATGGTGAAAACATTTTTTTAAAATCAGAATCGCATCATAGATACATACATTATTCTCTTATCACAAAGAGGACTGACAACTGTCTGTTTTAGGTCAACATATAACTCCCTTTACAGTTGACCGCAGACCACCGGGAGGCCAAAATTTGCCTTAATTAAGAACTGTCAACTCTAACTGTAAGTGTAATACAGGAGAACTCGGATTCAACAAGGTCGCCGGGCCTGACCTAAAACTTCGTTGAATCTGAGTGTTCGTTATAGCAAACACGAGGTTTTGTGTAGATAATTACAGGCACTGAGCAAGTAATGTATAAAGAGAAGTCACAAGTAGTGCCTGAAGTGCATGCATAATTTTATTATTATCTATGCAAAAAAAAAGACCGATTTGTTCGAATGCACGCCTGTGTCATCTCGATTGTTTACCACAAAGTTGTGTTGCTGTGTAGAGTCCAGCATACGGCAACTTTTGATTCCAGAGACCACCGCACAATTCATTACGTAGATCTACGTCAAGACTAGTTTATTACTGTAATAATGATCAGTTGCGGAGGGAAAAACAAAGACTGAGACGCGTTTGTATCTGCGACGTTCAAGTTCAAAACACGGACCGCTAGTGCCCCCCCCCCCCCCCACCCAAGCAGGCAGCCCATCCGACCCCGACACACGCCAGAGTAGACCCGTGCGCGTCCCAAAAACGCATGTGTTGGTATGAAAAAAGGTCGCATGCAATCGGCTAAGTGAACAATAGCCCAAGATCACGATGCAGGTGCAAGCAATGGATGGTTTCCAGGAATAGATACAGTTCGTTCTGGGAGAAAAATGAGCGAAGCCACGTCTGCGGGGGCTGTTCACCCTGGAAGCGACCTCGTTGAATCCGAGCTCGCTGATACAAGTGCTCGTTGAATCAGGGTTATTTTTATTGATTTTAAAGAAGAAAAAAAATGGGGAATCTATTTCATCTCGTTGAATCCTAGCTCGTTAAATCCGAGTTCCACTGTACCCAGTTATAGCTTGTTCACTTTTGTCTGACCATAGTTAAAACAAGATCAAATGAAATCACTGTTTAATCTTCTTAGATCTTTGCATACAGGTCTTAAAGTTTAAAGTTGCATGACCAACAGATTCTAAAAGCCAATTCATAAAGGTAATTGCAAACTAAGGTTCAGGCACATTTTCTTTCATGATGTAAGCCAAAAGCGGGTAAAAAAAAAGTCATCGGGGATTTACAGCATACACAAAAACGTCAAATAGTTGACACGTTTTCCTCAACACCTCACTCTAACAGATAACGTACGCCTAAGAAGAAACGCGATTCAATCAAGAGACGAGGTGAGTAGTTTTTCAAGACTCACATGGAGCATGTGGAGACATCTGGACAGCTGGGGGATGAAATCAACAAGTTTACACTGAAATGTGGGGGCAGAATGGTGTCGCTGTGTCAAAATGAGCAATTTGTAGGCAAGGTTACACAGTAAGTCACTTATTATAGTTTAGTGATCTTGTGTGAAAGCTTTCAAGCCAAAGAGCGATTTTACAATAGATCTACTGCCCAAAGAGAAAAAAATTTTCATTACTGGATTGTTGTTTTTTTTTTATTTTTGTTTGGTCACTGGCCTGCAGAATGTAAATTAATAAATGAGCTAGAATTTTTTAACACGGACAGACGAAAGTGAACAAGCTATAACATAAAATTCCTGTTGCCAAAGAAGTACCGTGGAATCCTGTTATAACGAGAGAGAGGGGACTGGTGCGAGATATGTGTGAAAGCTGAATTCATGTGTCTTAAGAGATCCAATAATTAATTCAACGGAAATAATATATAGGCCTAATCTATGAGTTTCTAGCATCTGCGTTTGTTGCCATTTTTTTGTCCAAAAGTTGCCACAAAAAAGTCAAAAATTGCCAAAAAAGTTGCCATTAATTTTCAAGCTTTCAACTAGCTGAGCTGTGACGACGTAATATATTGATAAAGGCAACTTAATCTCAAGCACCAGAATATTATTTGTAGACACATAGAGTGTAAAAACGTGAAAAATAAAGGTTTCATACAGAATGAAATCAAAATTAGAACAGCACACAAACAACCGCAAAAGGTAAACAAAATTAGGGCGTGTGTCCACCTATCCGAAGATTGGCCGTTTTAACCCTAAACGTGTTTATTTCAATCAAAAGTACAGGATATTGTATGTAAATTATGGAATCGCACACAAGGGGTCTGCCAGTTTCAGTATTCGGTTTTGGTGGAGACACGCTCTAATACATTTATATATATTTTTCAAATGTAGGAACATCAAATTAAATGACATTACGCTATATAAACACACACACAAATAGAAAGAAAAATTAACAAACCAACAAAGAGGGGAAAATAAAAGACAAACAGCAATATGATAAATAGTATGTTATGTAGCCTACTTATTATTCATCGCATGAAAATAACTATTCATGGACTCCCAAAATTATCAAAATACACGTCTATGTTATGAAGTAGCCCTTTCTTTTTGAAAAATGCCAAAATCGCGGCCGCGACAAACGCAGATGCCAGGAGTTTGGTGTTCTGTTTATTTCTTTTTCTTGATCTTCCCTGATGATGATTTTGTTCAACTGGATCAAAAATCGAATCAGGTTTCTTTCTCAAGCGCAAACCATGCTGACAGCTCGCCGTCAGCTGTGTTGTTCCCCTACATCCTGTGGTGCGTTCCGTCTACTTGCGTACATTGGGTACACACCACACCCTGCCCACGTCACATATTCACTCCATCCATCACAGCATTGTGATCTCTCCATCCCTGCATTGGAGAGGGAGAGGCATGGTAGGACTAGATAATCTAGACTAGGCTGGCCTATCACGCAATATGTCATGCTTGTCTGCACATGCCACACCCTTCCCACTCATTCGTTCCGGCCTTCATTGTTGGCACACATGGGCTCTCCCACTCTTTGTTTCGCTAGATCACAAACAAGTTTCTCAACTGGCGAGGTTTTACAATATATATTATTTTGGCCTATGCACTGTGCAGAGCAGCAGTAATATTCCGCTATAACCGACTGACGTGTTTGATTGAGCTATAGCAGTATTTTATTTACAAAATTAAAGAAGGGGGAAAAAAGCGGGGGTTTTTTTTAGAGTCTTTACAACAGACTTCTCGTTATTTCAGGATTTGTCAAAAGTGAAGTCCATTGTATTTCAAATCCTCATGGATATCACTCCCATTTTTATTCTATGCATTGCAATTTCCTATAACATGAAATCTGCTTAAAACACAAAGAAGTGGCTCTCGTGGCCTAAAGGTTAAGGTGTTCGCCTCTCATTCAAAGGTTCCGGGTTCGAATCCGGGTAGCGACGGAAAAATTTTCTTCTCTAAAATTGTCCCCTTTCACCTCCTTTCCTGCTCTCTGCAATGTTCCTTCATCTGCTTTCGTCCCCACCATCTCCTTTGCCCCCCTCCTCTAGGCTCCTTAGTCTTTCTGCAGCCTTTCTCCTGCTACTCCGTGGCTCCTTCTTACTGTTGTCCACGTTAAAGATCCCTTGGGGGTCTAAATTCAATAAGAGTAGGCTTCGGACGCTATCCGGGCAAAAGTAAAAATTTCCTACTAACTGAAAATGTATATAATAATGTGTCCTGCGCGCTCATGTGACATTATGCAGCTGCGAGCACCGTAAAACTTACAAAATTTTTTTAAATTATTAAAAAACACTAAGAAATTCTGTGGTCCCATGAAGATCACAATTTCAGGGCTTTACTGTATTAAAGTACAAACTAAAACAAACATTAGGAAAGAACCACAGGACTCCAAATTTTCTACCATAACATTTTTATTACATGTTTTTAAATCAATGCTAAAAGTCATAAACAATAATCATCATAGATTCAACATATTTTGGATGAGCTAATGAGTCCAAACACCATTGTGCACATCAAAACATGTACATTCACACATGACAATGAGATACATATACACATTCACACATCAATCAAACGTCTTCCTCTGGCCGCCGCCGCCACCACCACCAAAACTGTTGTTAAATCCTCCACCTCCTCTTCCACCCCGGAAGCCACCTCTTCCACCACTTCCTCTATCAAATCCACCTCGACCTCCACGACCTCTATCGAAACCACCTCGACCTCGGTTGAATCCACCTCTGCCTCCTCGGCCCCGGTCAAATCCGCCTCGCCCTCGACCTCTGTCGAATCCTCCTCGACCACCTGTGTGGAAAAATAACATACACTCTCAACAACAAAAAAATAATTTTGTTCATTTAAGATTGCACTCGTGTGCTTTGAAGTAGTATTTGCAAATGTTTTTGAAGCTTGGAATGAGTGAGTGGAGGGGGAATACGGGATGGGGGGGATAACAAAAATTGAAAGAAAGAAAAAAAAGTATGAGAGTGCAAGTGCAGATGTGTGCCTATGACACTCACAATATTCATGGCTATAGTGCAGTCAACTTAAGCAGATCTACCTCCTTGACAACTTTATAGCCAATGGTCTTTATTACAGTAGACCATTTTTGGGGGAAATATGTTAATATACATCCAGGATAGAAGGAACACTAGTCAAATCATTTAACCTGTGGGTTACTTTACCCTCTTCACTTTAGGCAAAGAAAACCAGGACTAAACTTGGAATAATTATCTCATCTTTCCCTCGTAAAAAGTGAGCACATGGTATGAAAAGATTTGATTCTGTTTACATGTTGAGTAGTTTTACTTTATTTTTTATTCATATGTTAGTATGGGTTATGTCTATAAACACAGGAAGGACGTTTGTTTTTAATACATTTTCCTAAATATCCCAGAGCTGGGTCATAGGGGGACTACACAAGTAGGCCTACGTTCCAACCAGGCGGTTTTAACCGAAGTTCGAACCGCAGCGCAAACCGCCATTCAACGGGTAGGCGCGCCATCCACATCACGAGTGGTTTAACCCCAGCGAGTGTACTGACAATGACGATTTGCTTGCAATTTATGTGCTGCTCGTGGTGAAGAAAAACAAAAACGGAAAATTGTGGGTAAAAGGCTGGCTTCAGAAAAAAAGACCTCTTGAGCCATAGATCTATCAATGCGGGACTTAACACCTTATCCTGATAATTTCAGTATTTTTTTAACAAATGTGTGTGTGTGTGCAAGTGGATTGCGCCAGGTTTGCTTTTCCATTCTGAACCGTCAGTTTGGAAAGCACATACGTAGGGCCTCCGAGACAAGTGTAAGTAAGTGTATGTGTTTCACACCCCTATAAACTCTATTACTAAGATTATTAAAGAGGCAGGACCTCTGAATTTAACATCCGTCTCCGACGGAACCAACCCAAATGAGCTGAGAGCCTTGAAAACTCCACAAAACGACCAGAGATCAAGAACACCTAGACAGATATGAACCATGGTCCTCCACTCGACAACTCAGCAGGATACGAACTGAGCTAAGAAGTGTAATCACTATTATAATAATAACTGCTGCAATCAAATTTTATAAATTGTAAGTTTTTAAGTGCCATCCACGAGAGCACCATAACTTGCTTCAGAATTGATAGAAACAATGAAATACAATGCCAAGCAGGACTGAAATTTGAGTAATCTTTCAATGAATACAGTATAACATGAATAGGTTGAACAAAGAAGACTCGAAATCACGCATCCCTGTCAAACTGTGCCTGCAGCCCCCCCCCCATTGCTTTATCTTTGTAAGATATCCTTCGAACTACCGAGGCTTGTTCCGATGAATTCGAGTTAATCATGTTATACTGTATTTTTTTTCTTTTTTACTATTGACCCCCAGTAGACTGCACTACAGGTATTTACAAAGGGAGGAAATATATTAGAATGAATAGGAATTTTCTTTTTGCACTACAGAATGCACTTATCCACAAAGTTGAGAACAATTTAAGAAAGAATTATTTATCCATACACGCATAAGGTAATGTTTAATTTCACTCATCAAACAACAAGAACCAGTGCATCCAACAGCAGAAGCTGAAAAGTAAAGAAAATTATGTCGGGGGTTCGGGGCCCAAACAATGTCCAATACCTTTTACGTCCATTTTAAAATACATTTCTGTGTGGATTTTACTGGAAAAACGTTGGAAAACAGGGATTAAAAAATGCAACTTTTCAGTTTCCAAGAACTCTACAGCTTAGAAAGTCACCAAACTTTGGTGGCCATTTTCTCACTAATTTTACCTCTGACCCTTAGCAACCCCCACCTCCTTCAATTGTAATTATCCTGACTTCCATTCAAGATAGATAGATAGGTATTTTTTTCATCAAAACCAAGACAGATCAACAGGCTTTAAGTAGCAATGCCAATGAAAATTTAAATTTTCACTTTTGTCCCCCTTTTTTTTGGTACCTAAGAAAGAATTTTCAATTCTAAGAATTATGCTTCTTGAATTTTGAGAATCGGTTCATAAATAAAAAAGTTATGGGGTTGTAAAGTTCGGCAAAATATGGATGACCCACATATAGGAAAATACTCCTAAAAAGTGGACCACGCAGTAGCAGATTCTGTAAGAAAATCGACGATATCTCGGTAACTAATCGGAGTGTTCGAGAGAAACTTGGCTACCCGATGTGTTTTTGAGTGTAGAAATCATTTCTGCAGTCAGATTTACTACCAATTTCGTAGTTATTCTGTTATAATTAAAATTGTGGTGTACATATTACGATTTTGCGAAAAAGGGGTGTAGGGATGAGTCCATTTTATTTATAGCATCGTATCACAACATGGGATCTTTAAGAATATATGTCGGCAGCGTGACTAAATAATTGCAAAGTTTTTTATGATGACTTTAGACCATGCTAACCTTAAAAGATAAGTTAATTCAATCTAGCATGCCGTACAATTAAAAATTCTTTTTCCCAGTTGAGACGCGAACACCCCGAGACGAGATAACCTCGCCTTGGAATACCCCCATTGCGATGTTACAGGGGAATAGAGAGAAAAACAACTGGATGCGCGCGCCCGCCATTGCCCTATTTGAAGTGACCAATGAACGGGCCCGGAATATTCATGCGGGGATTTGTAGGTCACATACATTTGCCACGAGAGTGAGGGGAAAATGGCCGGTCTCCGTGCGAAGCCGCTTTGGATAGGGGGGTAGTCGTGCATTTATGATCGGGTCTAAACAACTACATGACACAGAACGTTCAAATTTGAGCACACTATAGAGGATAGATAGATCTATTACCATCTCGGCGTTGAAATTCAAACTCACTATAGTTTTCGGTGTACACGATACGAAAGTGTTCCCGACACCAAAAGTATAGGTTAATTTATGTGTACGAACTTCAACGTCCACATATCATTAATTAGCCCTATTTTCTGATTGGTTGCCGAGTTTCATTCGGATTGGTTCGGAAATAGAGCAGACCGAGGTTGACAAAGTTAGTCACCTACGCTTCGGCCGGGTCCGCAAAATCGGCCGTAAACGGGGACCAAATTTTCGCCTCGCGGGGAAGTCCGATTGGCATTGCTACTTTAAGATGATACCAATAACACCACATGCCCAAAAATTGACAAGTGCCCGATTCCACCGCATCATGATCCATTTTTTTCTTTCACAAAAGCATAGTTTGATGCTCTTGAACGTGAGAAAAAATTTGATGGGAAAAAAAAAAAAAGAACATCACTGTTCTACTGTATCGCCTCACTAATAAACTGAAAAAGCTTTGAAAAATATAAATTCAATGAAAAGAAACACACCTCTTCCTCCTCCACCTCTTTTGCCAGCTCCCCGTTGACCTGGAGGCTTCGGCAGAAACCTGGCAAGCGGCAGCAACTTGGCAGGGTCAATATAGAACTGTGAACAGATGGATGATGAACTGAAGACATGACCCCCAGACTGCTTTGGGAACTGACAAACAAATTTTCAAAAAAAGCCTTTTTGAAGCTATTTATAACTGGCTATCCTGAATTACGCGAAACTAACTTTTCACATCCAAAAATGCATTCTCAAGACTCATTGCCAATACTGATAACCGACCTTCTGACAGGTGCATTTTTAAAATCAATAACTTAAGGCAACTTTCATTTATATATTCACAAAAATCACCATCAGGTTGCTCACTTTACTGTTACTATTATACTCATACTGCCAAAATACAAAACAACCAAAGAGAAATAGAACAGAAGAAAGTGTAAGACATACCAGAAGCACACTGGAACCATTAACTATTTAAAGGAGTCTTGACTAAAGAAGACAGAAATATCCAACAGAGCAACATATTCTGCAAAATTAATTACTGATGGTTTACAATTCTTGAATTCTCACGAACTTCAAACTCAAACCAAAAGTACATTAGGTTTTAAGTCTTCCAACCTACCTTTGAAGATTTGTCAAAAGATCCAGCTTTCATATTCTCTGACAGTTTCACTGAAAAATACTAGGAAATGGTTAAGGAAAAGTGGTGAACATTTAAAAGAAGATGTGCAGTTAAAATCTTTTTTTTTCTTTTCCAGTTCTACATTTATTTCATCATGGGTGAAAATAGTCAAGATTCAACAGCCTGGTGACCATTACTAGTGTTACTCATCCACTCTATAATTTAAAATGACAACTTGAGTTCATAACCTCATAAAAGATGTGCAAGATGCAAAGTCGCACAGCCAACATCACTAAGTTTTTTTCTTCTATTCGTCAAGTTGAGAAAAGTTAAGGCAGTTTGCAATCACAATACTCGACTAAGAGTAATAAACATACAAATGGCATCATTTGACTTGAAATGAAAATATATACATGGGCCTTGTGTTCATTGACCCAATCGACAAAAAATTCCCTCCCATGTAGAGGCACACACTAAAATTTTATGCTGCGTTATTTATCACCATCAGACTATTACCGGAAAATTTCTGGGTGGTAACGAAAGCGAATCTTGATTCTTCCCGATCGAGCCTCGGTGTCACACATACACTTCCGCCATAGTGGTTCAATTATGTGTCCTCTTCACGATTCATCAACCATACTGTCTAGACAGCTACACTACTAACATTACACAGGCCCTATCCTTTCCAGACTTACCGACCCATCACAAAATTCCCGACTTTTCCCCGACCCATCTCAAAATTCCCGACTTTTTCCCGATTTCTCGACATGGCTTTCTGCCCCCTCCCCATCACCTCCTTTGCCCCCTTGTCTGTCTGGGCTCCAGACTCTTTCTGCAGCCTTTCTACTGCTACTCCTTGGCTCCTTCTTACTGCTGTCTTTCAGCCACACCCTGATCTTCTGGTAGGAAAGATCTACACCTAGCCTTCTCGGACATGGGTGAAAAATCTCGGTGGGCTTGTGTGCAAGTTGAGAATGTTAAAGATCCCTAGGAGTTCTAAAATCGATAAGAGTAGGCTTCGGCGGCCACCTGTGCAAAATTCAAAATTTCCTACCTAATGGAAAAGTTTACTGTGTCCAGCGCGCTCATATGAACCGTATGCAGTTGCGAGCACCATAAAACACTTACCATCCCCCCCCCCCCCAAAAGACATAACCTATTCTACTGCCCTCTGCCTCTATCATATTAGTTCTGCCCTGAAAACAGTGTTGGCAATATTGCCGACCCAGAATCAAAATAAACTACCTTCAAAACATAATGTCTTAGTGATGGAACATATTCACTTTAGGCCAGAGCCCCATCCACACCCATGTGTGCAGTGAGTGCAACAAAAGCTATGACATCACTGCTAATTAACCACAGAAAAGTGTAAAAAGTCTCAATTGATTAGAAAATCTGTCAAACAAATAAAAAAAATAATAAAATACTCCCGCAAAGATTCACTACTGAAAAGCTGGGGAATGAATAAACAATGCACGACTCTCTCACACAAAGGAAGACAACCCTTACTTTTAGCTCGGTCAACAATGACACTTGACGCATAAATATTTACATTCATCTGTTGAGTTTTATGACTTTGTAACTCTGGTGAATGCCACAGTGGTCTGCAGAAAAACAAATACACAGCTCAAACTGACCGACCAATTCCATTCAGGTAAAACCGTACTTCATAAATACCAGAATATAAAATACAAAGGATACAAAGTCTTTGATGGGTCCAAATATCTCGTCCACTTTTCCAATCTGTTTCTTGTTCTCCAGGTAGATAGGGGCGTTAAAGTAGGGAATTTTCTCATTGACACTCTTGCAGACTAGATCCTCCTCACAGGTATGCGTCATATGGCCAATCTCTGGAAGAATTAAGTGAGATTATCACTTCACTGCTAAACTGTCAAGAAATTTGCTTCATGGTTGGTGCATTCAGAAATCATAAGAATATGCACACTATGACTATGAACAAAATTGGAGAAAAAAAATTTTTTAATCCCCTAGAACTTCAAAGTTTACACAGACCCAAAAACACCCCCAAAAAAAATCAAGCTAGATACAATCATATTGTAAAGTATTTATTTCTAAATTTCAAGAGTATTAAGTACCATTAAATGTTTGTGAATGGTTGGTGGGCATGCTCCTTCTTTCCTATCAAACATCTATCAACCTTATCTCTCCACCTTTTCTTTGTATGTCACACTCTTGTAACACCTCTAATGTTTAGCCCTTAATAAGAGACCTAATTGCGTTTCAAGTGCTGCAATACTTACTAAAACTAAACAAAAGTTCCATTTTTGACCTACTCTGAACAGATTCACTTCATTCAATAGGAAAAATTAAAAAACAGTTTAATTTTATAGACCTGTGCCACACAATATTTTGCTAATACCCAAAAAGTTTATCCCATAACCTTGGCTACTGATATGCTAATGTTTCCATAATCTAGACATCAGTGTGCACATCTACATGAGCACAGATTCAATAAAGATTTCAACATTTGTATGACACATTTTCTAAAAGAGTGTTCAGAATCATCAGCGGACTGTTTAAACATGTAAAAAAAAAAGAGTGCAAACATTGTTCCCACAAACACTGGGCAAATTTACTTTAGATGAATCTTAATAAAAACATAAAATATGTTCTTCATACTTACAAATTACAATTAGATTCTGTACAAACCAACAATTTTACATCTGACACAGGAAACCCCAAAAACCTTCAATTGCAAATATCTTTACTTCTATTCAAGACAGATGGGCATTTTTTTCATAACAAGCAAGACAAATGGCCAAGCTTGAATCCAATGACCCCATTTGCTAAAAAATTGACGGAACGCCTGATTCCATTGTGGATCAGTGTGTACTGATAAATAATATGACAATGACAGATTGCTTGGCGGCAGCTAGCTACTGAATGCAATGGCGGGTTATAACACACCAACCTTTGATGACACCTCTAGGTATCCAGCGATTCCACCCTATCGTAGTTCATTTTTATGCTGTTCATTACTAGAACATTAATGAAATAAAGAGAAAAAAAATCACATGATCAAAAACTTCTATCATTTACCCATGACTTCCTCAGGAGGCCCCTGGTCTTGGAATCTGCCATAGCCACCTCGTCCTCCTCCACGACCGCCACCTCTACCACGAAAACCTAAAAGTAATAAATATTTCTTTTAATTTCATCTATTAAACTCAAAGTACAGAACACAAAATACATAAATCAAACGCAGTCCAATTATACTAACATGCACTGGCAAATGCAAAGGAACACAACTGATAACTATAAATTAGCCTTCCTCAATTTCACCATAAAAATAAAATAAATAACCATTCAAAACTCCTATTTAAAAAAAACCCCAGAAATTACAGTTGAACCTGCTTAAACAACCACTTGTCCTGTGCAAAAGGACCACTTCCCTCTTCCTCCCTTGAAAGTTTCATACATATTATAATGACACTTACCAGGCGACCACCTGTTTAACATGACCACTTTTCTCCTTAACAATGGTCTTTGACAAGTTCGACTATATTTCAGATATTTTTTTAATACACAGCTAATTTATGACAAAGGAACAAAATTAAATGGTGACACAATGAAACGGGGAAAAAACCCCGCTACAGCAATTTTTTTGGTAAAGACAAATTTTTAGGACATTTTTCCTGAGAGAACAAGGAGAGGGAAAATATATTCATCATTTTCTAAGGTACAATAATAACATATTTCACTAGACAACAACTATAGAAAAGCTTAGAACGATTGTCAACAAGACAAAACACAAATGAATTATTATTAACATTTAGCTCTGACGTTAGAAAAAAGGTTGGAACCAAAGATATCCATTAAAATGAATAATGTCGTTTGGGAACCTCACCTGTTTACAAGCACACACCCCAGCCCAGAGCATATGTGATACAAATTTCAATAGTAAGATGACTAAACAACACCCAAAAAAGACATGACTCAATGGATTTTACAAGTTCCCATGAAGTCAGACCTTTAAAACAGCTCTCTTTCCACAACACCTATCATTGGATTATAAGCAATAAACAATCTACAGACTAGATCATTGTAGGTACACTGATGAAGCACCAGGATACTGTGAAAACACGACCACAAACATTCAACTCAGAACAGGAAGCTTTGATGGCTTCTGTTTTGCTCTCAAAACAATTGACTCCCACCTTAGTAATTCAACCCATATTTTCACTGAAGGATCAGCCTTCAAGGGAATTATTAATGTAGGCTTAGATTAAGAATAGAGCATCCTGACAAGATGTGTGAAGAACTATTTGGTGCCTGCAGTATCTCTTGTACAAATTATGAGGCAGAGGCCATCGCCATTGAAGCAGTAATCCTCCACCAGACCAACATTTTCATTATAATTAATCCAGACAAAATCAAGGACTCTGTAATCTTCACAGACTGAAAATCACTACTCCAATCTTTGGAACACATGAATTTCAAAAGCCCAGCTTGCCTATCTGTGGCTCAAACAATTAACACTTTCATGCAGACCTATGCCATCAACTTGACTTTACAGTGGATACCTGGCCACAGCAACATCCCTGGAAACGACAGAGCAGACACTCTTGCCGAGAAGGGAGCATCACAAACACAACCTTAAAACCCAGAATCACAACAGACAGTCAAGAACATCGTCAAATGCAACACCAGGGAACATTGGCTGAATGATGGGCATTGGGCAAAACTGGAAGAGTAGTATTTGCACACATGACTGTTCCCAACTCAAAAGATGCACTACATTCCCTGAGTAGAAGTAGAGAGCAAGTCACTATCTTTCGCCTGCGAACACAATACATCCCACAGAATTCCTATATAATAAATACGATCCGCAAGGATACCCCACCTGACTGCCCGTTGTGTGACTGCCAGGATGAAACAGTATTCTGCGGGGAATACTGCATACAGACATATCTCAAAGGCCGCCAAAAATGACTTATATGTGTGCAAGCAATACTATCCGCGAGCACACAACCTCTTTACCTGCCTGCACTTAGCGACATGTGTAGCACCTACCTACCTGGCTCCCCAGATATCAGAAATACTTTATACAGCTACAAAACACAGCTGATAAAAACATAGTAAATCTTTTGCCATATTGACAGGTCGAAGGGCTAGAACTCAGATGGCCGCTGGATCGGAAAAGTAAAGTACAGCTTCTGTTTGACAAGTACATACCTCCACCTCCACCACCTCTACCACGCCAACCTCCTCTACTCATGGCACAGCTGAAATATAGAATACAAGTAACTTTTAGTATTCATAAAATAATAACATAAATAAATACATACTGCAAGTGAATTTTCAAGTTTATTATAAAGAGAAGCAAAATGAGAATGTGATTCATAATTTAGACTTTTAAAAATCAATTAAAATCCTATAACTTTACAACTGGTTACAAACGACAGATGAGATAGGGCTAAAATGAATGATGACCTTCACTTTCTAAAATGTTCTTTCCCTCTTTTCTAAAAATATTTAACGTATAGCTTTTGTGACACATATATAACTCTAACAAGTGTTTTTTAAGCATTCCTATGATTGGGAAAAATGAAAGAAAACTATCAAACTATATTTAAAGCCCTTATAATAATTATTACAACATATGATACACTGTCAGCAACTACGGTACGCCACTCATTACTCTTCTCCCCAATATTCTTTTTTTTTTAAAACCTGTGATATCCAGGTCTCTTCCCATCATTTTCTATCTGTTCAACTTTCTTTTTCTAAAAAAATTCCGATCTACATCTGCCTTTTTTGCCTTCTATTTTTCTGGTGAAAGCAAGATGCTCAAGGCCTTTAAGTGTCCTAGAAACCAAGAACATCATTACTCTCTTCCTTGGTAATTACAGTATAACACAGAAAGCTCGAATTTGTTGGGACCAGCCTTGGCAGTTTGAGAGAAAACCAAAGGGTGAAGGAACCTCTTAAGTTGGCCTGAAAAGGGGAGCCCTGCCCCCCCTCAACTAATAAGTAGTACCGAAAGATACTTCAACCAGTGTGCAATAATTGTGAAGTTGACCCTGTCAATGGACAGTCCCCGACACATGTGGAACTAACACGCCGAAGTCATGTCATGTGATGCGAACTTGCTACTGAAACAGTTTTACAGATGGGCTCTGACTAACTGTGCGTTCACACCAAACACTCTGGCGAGCGACAGTCGTTCTTGGCTTACGACAATGGCTGACCGACAAAATGTACCAACAAACAAATCTCTCATCCCTTATATTATAAAAATTATGCGCTCAGACCAAAGCAACGACAACAACCGCGTGTTAGTCTAATCTGCGCAGTTAAAAACGACTGTTGTTCATCCGAGTGTTTGGTGTGAACGCGCGGTTTCTAGACCTCGGACGAGGCTTGTTCTGAAAATTACAGCTAGAACTACAAATATTATTGATTACGCCCTATTTGTAAGTTGCAATTGTAACAGTTATCAGGCTTTCATCAGAGAATTCTGAGAGCGGGCAAAGATCAAGGAAGTGGTTATTCACACCGGGTGTGCGCATAAGAAATTATTTTATTCGCACAGGGTCGAGCCTACGTTGATTTTCGACCTCGTTTGTCACACCCGGGTATCCCACCTTTTGGCAAAGGCTGTACACACTAGATCTCTAGTATAATATCATACTTATTTCAGTTTTAGGGTAAAAGCATGCACTCATCTCTCTTTCTCTCTCTCTCAAGGCGCAAGGAAAATAAAAAACGAAAAAAAAGAGAGATTTGAGTCGTTATCACACAACTTGAATTCCAGTTTGAGTGGGGGGGGGGGGTTCGAATCGCAGTGCACAATTAGAATTAGATCTATCCGTATCAAAGATATACTAGCACACATTACAAGATTGTTCACTAAGCTCGAGAAGTGTTCGTAGAAGTCAACGCATTGCTTCAGATGGCGTTGGAGTCTTTGTTTTGAAGCGCTCTTTCGTTTTTCCAAGCAGAAGAAGAGGATATAAGCACAGTCAATCAATTTCACTTTTATTGTTTTTCACACAAGTAGATCTTGGGTAACTCAGTTCGCAAAGTCCGAACTTTTTCGAAGAGGGCGTCTTAAATTTTGAAGACACTTTTTTAAGGCTGGCACTATTTCTCCAAACGTTCGGGAAAATAAAGCTGGGCACTATTTCTCCGAACGTTCGGGAAAATAAAGCTAGGCACTATTTCTCCG
>NW_004797358.1:1195806-1196983 GCF_000002075.1 Aplysia californica | reverse complement strand
ATTTTAGACAAGAAAATTTTTCTGTCACTACCCGGATTCGAATGCGGGACCTTTGAATGAGAAGCCAACACCTTAACCTCTAGGCCACGAGAGCCCCCCTCTTTTTAAATTTAAATCTAATAATGATACGGGACTTGCGTGATAATAAATAACATTATTATCATAATTGTGTCTCCACCAAAATGTTGACGGTTTAGGCCGATATTGGCAGTAGTAGTACTTTATATTATATGCTACAAAAAATGCAGTAAAGTACATCTGATCCTCCTGTTTCAAGTCCGGAGAAGAAATATTGTGATCCTTTGCTATTCAAAATGTTCTTTGTGATTCGTGTTTTGTTGGAAGGGGGTCGGTATTTTTCCCCACACCAAAGCAAAGGCAATTTAAATATGTATGCATTCCAATCTTTGCGTTTTGTCTCCTACCAGGACCCTAAAACTTAATGAAGACGATAAGTGTGCCTACCTTGAGTTTTTTTTAAAAAACGAAATTTTAGTTATATATATTATAACAATTCACATCTAATGTTTTACTCAAATTAAAACCTTGGACTTAACTTTTTAATGATAAAATTTATACTGAATCGATAACAACAGAAAACCAACATGTCATGTAATGTGTTGTAAAACATTTTTCAAATCTTTCCGTTCCGTTCTTTTGAGTCTTCTGTGATTTAATAGGATGCGTGTGTGTAGGCCTCAATGAATACCAAAATGAAAGTTCTGAAATGCTTAGTTTGGTCAAACCTTCTATAACTGTGAATGCTGGACAATCACTTTAAAGACAGTGAAAATAAAATAGAAGCAACAGAAATGTGATTTCTTAGTAGACTGCTAAGAGTATCGAGGAAGGAAGAGAAATCAAATGAGGTAGCTCTTGATGAAGCCTACGTGGGACGCTCAATGTTATAAACAATTAGGAAAAGACACATTTTAATACAGTTTTTGGGATACGTAAATAGACATAAATTTAGGGTCTTGAACATCTAGCTCTCACTGGCAAAATTGAGGGCAAGCGAGGAACAACATGGGACCTAAACAAATGGGTAACAGGGAAAGACCAGGGAAACGTAGCTTTTTTTTTTTAGAGCATCGGAGAACCATGATCGCCGATGTCTGTCGCAGACCTGGCACTGGATGATGATGATGATGATGATGATGTGTGTGTGTGTGTGTGT
>NW_004797358.1:1191454-1193245 GCF_000002075.1 Aplysia californica | reverse complement strand
GAAGAAGAAGAAGAAGAAGAAGAAGAAGAAGAAGAAGAAGAAGAAGAAGAAGATGAAAGGAGGAAGGGGGTAGGGTGGGAAGGATTGACCTGCAGACCTGATCTAGATCCATTGAACGAAATTTCGCGTGTACAGCTATCAAGATCTAGATCTAGATCTATATCATTTCTTTCTTCCGTCAGGTTCAAGCCACCACCATGAAGGCCATGGACAATGGGCGCTGTCGCAAACGTTAAGTCTTACTCCACTGACGAAAGCCACTTCAGTTACCTCTTGGAATAAACATTGGATTTGAGTAGGAAGACTACAGAAGGTGTGTATGTTTACCATGGAGACACGCCTGTGCAGAACACAGCTCGGTGTTTCGCCCGTAACCCCCAGAAACACACCAGTAGACTTCCTGGTTTTTCTACAACACGCGAAGTGTTGCACAGGGTAAAGTCCACAGTGTGCCCCCGGTGGTCACTGTGAGACATCCACGTCCACCCCTTAGCACCCTTTTGAGTGACGGCGGGGTAGCAATGGGCGTGGCGCTCACAGCAACCGGGCAAGAAGGAGGGTCTGACGTGCCATGTTTTCTGTCCGATTTCTGGAATGACATTCGACAGTCTCCAACTCACCAAATGTTTAGTTCTCGGAACACGAACATTCCAAGAGGTAACGAAGTATGCTTTGAATCAGTTTGTAAAATTTCGGACGATGCGACAGCACCCACTTCCAGTCCACCGAAAAAATCATAACGGCGAGCTGAAACTGAGGGAACCGGCTACCGCAAGCTAGGCTAGGCTGTCGTGTCGGACTCAATTTGAGCCGGCTGGCTTCGAGCTTTTATACTACGGTGGTTGGATAAACAGGGGTGACTTAGTTACTTAAAATAGGATCAGCCCGCTCGATATAAGGACTTTGATTGGACGATCACCCAGCCTTTTGCTAAAATTAGATCTATCGCCCATGAATTTTCCAGGTTAACCATAAGACACCTGACTACCAAACTCTCTGCTGACTACGCAACTTTGGTCTTTTTTTGTTAGTACGCTTGACAACGAAAGGGAGCAAGGCAACTGGTCAAATGTTGTTAACACTTTCCGAGCAACTAGCCCTGGTTTTGTTGTTGTTAAGTGTGTGTGCAGGCCTACGATGTGTTGTCCCATGTCCTGTAGGCTATATAAATAATATACACATATTATTACGGTGTGTTGGTAGCCTGTCTGCCAGTTAATGTTTGTCCATTGATCTCAGCCGTGGGTGTTAACTCTAAAGGGTGTAGCCCTACTCCCTGCTTTGTCGCAACACGTTTTGTTTTAAACATTATGTATACTTTATATTAGCATTTTCAGCCACAAATGGCCTACATTACCAACCAAAATTTCAGAAAAGAATGAAGATTTGATATGAGTTTACAGCTACAATTCCTACAGGCAAAAATGTATTTTATGGTGAATGAGGAAAATAAAACAATAATGCAGCAAGTCGTCTGCAGACGTGCCGACTTCTGTGAGTTAACCTCTTACGTACGTAGCGCAAATCCACGCGGCGCTCTACAGCATGCTCTATGTCTATGCGCTTTACAACTATTTTGCGTAGTGTGTAAACCTACAGGCGTACCGTTGTGCTCCAAGATTATATTGATCGACACACTGTGTTGGTCGAGTTAGTTCAACGATTCACATGTTTACATGACAAGCTGGCACGATAGGCCCACCTTTTATCTCTGCAACTGCAAGAACAGAAGTGGGTGCGGGTGGAGGGGTGAGGATCTGGAGAAGACGAGAGAGAGAGAGAGAGAGAGGG
>NW_004797358.1:1187762-1190399 GCF_000002075.1 Aplysia californica | reverse complement strand
TAATAATAATAATAAATAGCATTTGTATAGCGCATTTCCCCGCTCAACAGCAGGCTCTAGGCGCTTTACACTATATTATTACCCCAGCAGACCATAGAACACTCGGAAACATTCTCAGCTTCCCGGGAAGCATACAGTGCAAGCAGCTGATTAAGCGCTCAAACACTTACAAACTGACAAGATCTTTCGATGTCTATAGCCGGGTACCCATTCCAACCTGGGTGAAGTGAGGAACATTTGTGCAAAGTGCCTTTCCCAAGGACACAAAGTCGGGCCCTTGACGGGATTCGAACCCACGACCTTACTGTTGGAGTCCGAGAGCCTAACCACTAGGCCACCGACGCCACAAATATCCTCAAATATCTTTATAACGGATGAATCAATGTCACCCATACCTTGCACAGCAGTTTCTCTCGATTTGTCTTAACTTAATCATATTTTTCCACAAACAATTGAGTCTAGACTAAATAACTTTTCTTCTTAAATTTATATAAAATACTCCAAACCTCCTTCACGCAGAAAAAAAAATTTGGTTCGCAGAACTTCCCGCTTCTCACACACATTTTGTATACACAAAAGGGTTACGTCGTCACAGCTCACCAATGACACTTTTTAGTAGCAAAACTAGTTACAAGAAATTAATTTTATAGTGAACACTTTTTTGCACTAAAACTAAAAGTAAGGTCTCAAAACATGCGTGCAATAAAGACAATCTCGAGATTAGAAAATAAATTACGGACTTGCTTTTAAAGGCGATATCGTCCCAGCTGTAAACCTTTTAAAATCGGTAGAAACCACCTACTATGATTTTTTATTTTTATAAAGGAATTTTCTAGAATAGAGCCTACCGGTCTTTGCAAAAATATTGATCTGTTAACACAAATTCATACAAGTCACTGTGCGAAAGCTGGAGAGTTTATGTTCGATAGTTGAAGAGATATTTGACAAAAAGTTGCGTCTCGAATTTTTGACAGCACTATAGTAGCCATCGTCTCTACCTACTTTTCATCGCTCCACTGCCTGAATTGTGGAAGCTTTCTAAGTTTCTGGAATTTGAACCTCCAAGGATTTGATTCTATTTTTATAGCATTGTCTTATTCCGATCAATATTGGGTAGATCTAGATCTATAGTCTGGGCCACACCAAATGGACAACTTGTCAACATCACTACACAGAATCTAAGTGGTAAATTGCTCTGATAAAAAAAAAAAATTTGCGTGCACCTCTGAATTCCAAAAAAAAGGGTCAATTTTCGTGCTTACGCGACAAATATAAAGAGGTGTTTTCTATAATAATATAACCATTAGTATTAATTACAGTCTGGTCGAGGCTCGAGATCTTTGATTAGAACAACAGTAGTTGAGTGTTTTTTTGTTTTGTTTGTGTAACCAATTTTCTTCTTTTGAACTGACTGCATATGCCACAAGACTGAGTTGTTGTCAGTTCAGCGATTAGTGGGAGAAGGTGTGTTTATTTATATTTACTAATTGTGATACAAACAATGTGTAAAATTTCTATCATATCTTCACAGTCTTTGAGATCGCACGCGTTTCAATTTGCTGTCGACTTTTTAAAATCAATCTTCTTTTTTTCTTCTTCTGATCTTGTGACATGCTCATACCATTTTAGTTTTCGTCTCTACACCGTGGTTAGTAGATCTTCATGCTGCCCCACAGCGTTGGTGATTTTCTTTCGTATCTCAGCATTTGAAACGTGGTCTTTGTACGAGATGTCAAGGAGTCTGCGGTAACATCTCATCTCTGTGGTCTGAATCTTTTTCTCCAATTCTGCTGTCATTGTCCACGACTCGCAGGCGTATAAAAATATTGAGATGACCAGTGAGCGCATTAGTCTGATTTTTTAGTTGTGCGTGATGTTTCTGTCCCTCCAAATAGGCTTCAGTTTTGACAGTGCAGCTGTTGTTTGCGCTATTCGGGAGTGAATTTCTGGTCTTGAGCCTTCATCTGAGACGATTGATCCAAGATATTTGAAGCTGTTGACGGTCTCAAGTTTCTCGCCCCAGACTTTGATGTCCGCGTTGATGCCATTCGTGTTATTGGTCATTAACTTGGTTTTCTCGGCACTGATCTCCATGCCGTAGGCTGCTCTGATTGTTCCATTGTGGTCTTCCAGAGTGTCAGTCATGATTCGTTCTTGGAAGATGTTGAAGAGAGAGGGAGAGAGCAAACAGCCTTGCCTCACCTCCACCGTTGTCCTGAACCAATCCCCCATGCTGCCGTTCAATCAATCACCATGGTTAAATTAATTAATTTACACCCAAAAAAAAAAAAAAAAAAAAAAAAAGTTGTCCACTATGTAACTGAACTATTTCTCCAAAGAAGTTGACCGAGGCCGTCTCTTTTATTCTAGTAATAATCCCGAAAAAAGAAGTGCTACATGCATAGGACTACCCGATTACTCTGCTAAGGTGGATCAAAGGGAATTAATATCCAGAAGAATAACAAATAAAAAGACGCATACTTCCAATAATACTACTTTCATATTCTGGTGCCTCGAAGGGTGGTGGTGAGAGGGTGGGGTGGCCAGTGACATGCTCATAAGCGCTTCAAATTCAGCGCTTTGTTAACCCCCTGTTTTGAGGAGGGGGGTGGGATTGGGTTTGTTGGGGGGGGGGGG
>NW_004797358.1:1185855-1187662 GCF_000002075.1 Aplysia californica | reverse complement strand
GGGGGGGGGGGGTTGGTGAATGTTTTACGGCGCTCGCAACCAAACATTTTCAATCAGGAGGAAATTTTCAATTTTGCCCGGGTGGCGGCCGAAGCCTACTCTTATCGATTTTAGACCACCAAGGAATCTTTAACGTGCAGAACTTGCACACAAGACCTCCAAAATTTTTCACCCTTGTCCGAGAAGGCTCGATGTAGATCTTATACCTACCATAAGATTAGGGGTATGGCTGAAAGACAGCAGTAAGAGTAAGAAAGAGACAAGGAGAAGCAGTAGAAAGGCTGCAGAAAGAGTCAGGAGCCCAGGGGAGGGTGCAGAAAACGGGCCGTCCAGGAGTATCATGTTTGACGATAAGGAGGACATTGACTTGAAGAGAAACAGAGGTGGGTAGCTCATAGGGATATCGCTGCAGTCCTCACACGATCACTGAAGTAATTTTTTCAGGTTTCTAGTTTATGGTTTGGAGAGATAGAGGGAAGGAAGAGCAAAGGAAGACAGAGAATAATATATACAGATGTCCTAAACAACTTTGCAACAAATAACACGATGAGAAAAACCGAGCTGATCAAGAAGACGGACAACAGGAAGGAGTGAGGTACCACAGTCGTCAATGTCTGTACTGACTTGACAAATGACAAGGAAGAAGTCATCGGTACTGTAAAAATGCCTGACACTTGCTTCGTATCCCCAGTATAGCAGAGTTTTGTTTTATGCACGAGCCTCGGTTCGGACAAGTATATTTTTCGCCCCCTCCTGTGCCCACCCAGCAGTAATGGGTACCTGACTTCGAGTTGGGGAAGTAAAGGTGGCGTGGAAAGGAACTGGCCACCCTACCACAATATGCCGAAGGCCCAGGAAGTTGTTTCACTAACAAGGTAATCCCCAATGTCCGGATCGGATGCAGGAACAACTTTTTTTGGACGAAAATTCCAAATTGTTGAGACATTTTCACTTTTTCACAAGTCATCAGGTTGACTTAGGTCAACACCTCTTCTGAAACGTACCGACCAGTATATTATATTTCACAAGATAACATGACTTTGGTCATTTTGTTATGACCATAAAGATGTCATGTTGGCATGATGAGTCACAAGTGTGGGAGTTTACGCGTTGGGCTCGTACGCGTTGAATGGCATGGAGGTTGAATTCTCTCACTGTGAAGTTTAAAGAAGACGTCAGATGTTTAACCCCAGCTGTATGCCTAGGGTCATTTTGTACCCCAGGGGTTGTATTCTTCACATTTTAGGATGCTTCTAGTACGAAGATGTCTTTGAAACTTTCAGAATTTCTCAAAGCATCCTTTTGACAGACTGCTATGCAAAGCGCACGGATCGGATTAACGAGTAAATTTCCTCTTTGGAAAGTGATGGCACAGAGTTCCCCACGTCGTATGGATACGATAGAAAAACACGACGTACGGATGGGGTTATTTGGCTCCTGGTCTTTACCTGCTTAGTTTTTAAGAACAAGCTTTGTGTTAGTGAAATTTCTCAGGAAAAGTTGTTATTAATGGTGTCAGTGTGCTTCTATTTTCTCGGATGAACAAAAAGCCCTGTAAGCGGCTGTTATCATGTTGCTGTGCTTCTCTTTTCTCAAACAAGTAAACAAGTCTTGAAATTCAAGTATCACGTTGATACTCTTCTTTATACTTTGTGCTGTTGAGGCTTGAGAGGTGAACAGAGTAAGCCTGATTCCTCGTTTGGACTTCTACGTTGACATCCACCCCTTGGAACTCAAATGACCATATTCAGCTGCGAGCGCCGTAAAACCTTACTAAAACACACACACACACACACACACACACACA
>NW_004797358.1:1181506-1183095 GCF_000002075.1 Aplysia californica | reverse complement strand
TCATCATCATCATCATCATCATCATCATCATCATCATCATCATCATCATCATCGAAAAAATCAGAATAACAAGGGAGAGTCTTTCAGTATTTGTTGTCCAACCAATGAAAATGAAGAATGTTGTTTATTAAAATGGCTCAACGTTTCGCCTTGAAGAAATTGAAAAATCAGGAGCGAATGGGCGCATACCTAAAGAGTGGTTACTGCAGGATACATATCAGAAGGAAAGTCCACATCGGAATTAGAAACAGTGAGGAGGGCGGGTATCTTGAGCAGTTTTGTTTTTGTACTCGCAGCCAGCAGTTCTCCATATTTTCCCTTAATATACATCAACTGAGATTTAAAGCTTGGAATGGCTTCAATCATCATCATCATCATCATCATCATCATCATCATCATCATCATCATCATCATCATCATCATCATCATCATCATCATCATTAATTTTCTTAAAAGGTTGAGACTTGGTAAAACTTCCAAAAAATATTAATTTACTAGCTGGCCCCCCTTTCGATGAAAGGAATGATCGGTGCCTTAACATCAACTGAAAGTCATATTGGTCTACTCTTTTTACACTCTGCTGGAATGGAGCAATAAATCTTGAGAGAAAAGAGACACGTGTGTTTCCAAGTTGCCAAATATTATATTATAGTTATAGATATATAGATTGATTCTGTTTTCCATTTTCGTGGTTGAACATTCCATAATTTCAAAGGTGTGGAATTTGCGCACCACCACGGCTAGTGAACGGAAGCCTCGCTTGTTTACAATGGCGTCTTAGAAGACGGACTTTCCCAAGATTAGATATAAACGAAACTAATGAAAAACTGAAAATTAAACTACAGTGACTTCAGGCTCCTCAATGAAACTGTGCACCCTTTAAAAGGTTCTGAACCACCATTAATTTTGTCGGATTTGAAAGCTAAGTGGTTCGGAAGTTTTAGGCTGCGAAAGTGTGAAGTTTCACTAATATAATATGTTCAACGTTTTACTTGACTCCGGGCTTCGTTAGGAACATTAAAAAAACCCAATGTTAATGACTGCATCAGCTATAGAAACCAAGGCGAGCACATCTCTACGTCACAATGCTAAAAGGAGCGATAAAACACAAATCGGAAAGGCCAGAGAAAAGGGAATGTAATGGCAAGAAGTGGTATCAGTATAACAATTACTATGTTGTACCGTCAAATCATATCAGTAGAAATGTTATTGTTTTTGTAAAAGTAATTCGTAGTAGTAGTAGTAGTAGTAGTAGTAGTAGTAGTAGTAGTAGTAGTAGTAGTAAACATCTACATGTGGAAAGGAACTTTTTTAAATGTTTAATTCCCCACAGGTAGGAAACTTGTTACCGCTCGAATCGAGCTCAAAGCCAAGGTAAAAAAGCAAAAGTCCACTGAGTCCGTATTTCTTCCACCCCGCTATAAAGGTTAATCTCTTCTGCATTGGTGAACGTCAGACACAAATGGACAAATTATCTTAATTATCATGGTCACTATGGTAGAAGTAGTAGTATAGTGACATCATTTCTTTAAAGAGAGGGAGAGAGAAAGAGAGAGAGAGAGAGAGAGAGAGAGAGAGAGAGAGAGAGA
>NW_004797358.1:1178159-1179935 GCF_000002075.1 Aplysia californica | reverse complement strand
GGGGGAGAGAGAACGTGGAGGTTATCTTTCACCCTGTGGATACCGCGGAAGTCAGGGACATGTGGTTTGAGGATGATGTACAGTTAATAGGAAGCTCTGACGGTAGGACCATTTATTCGGGATGTAATGCCTCTAAATGGGAGGGGGGGGGTGGCATTGTTGTTTGATAATTTGTGGATTTTTGGTAGGCCATAAGCGTAGAGGCATGACATCTCCCCGTGAAGAATACACTTGGACAAATTCGGGGATATAACGTTGAGATATTAGAGATGGTGGATTTGGTCCTGAATGGCGCTAAGATGAGAGGAAGTGGGGTCAGAGCTCAGGGGTTTAAAAAGAGAAGGGTTATTCAACATAGACGCGACGGCGTTATTGTAGTTAGAGGTGTCCAGGATCACAATGGAGCCACCCTTGTCAGCTTCACGGTTAGTTAGATTGGTGTTATCAATGAGTTCGCAAAGGGCTGACCTTTCTGCACGAGGTAAATTATCCTTTTTGACGGTTGTCTGCAAGTGTCTCTGCTATGGAACGCTGATTTTTCTATGTTGTCGCAATAGAGGTCAAGGGCAGCATTACGTTCTGGAGGGGGAGTCCAATTACTTTTAACGTATAATTTAGGTGGTATAACAGGAGAAGGAGAAGAGTTTGTTTCTGAAAAGTATTCCAAAAGCCTGCAACGTCTAGTGTAATCTTTCGTATGAATTGAAAAAGTAAAAATTGTTTTGGATAGGCCAAAAACCTTTTCCCTTCGATAAGAGTTAAACTTGGGCAGATGATAGGGGTAGTTAGGAGAGGTTGATGACATTTCCCGGAGAGGAGTAGTGGGAAGAGGTGTTAGGCGTGAGGACTGGCCGTGTTTGTGGTGAGGATGCAGTATGCTGAGTAGGTAAACGAGGGGAGGCGCCGCCAGTGTCTGGTTTCGTTAGTCCATACGAATTAGAAGGTGTATGGCCATCAGGGTTCGTAGAGGTCAAGTTAGATTCAAGAGAAGTAGGGGAAAGAGGGGAAAAAGTAGGTACAGTGTGTGGTTCGTAAAGGACGGTGCTAAAGGTAGAGGCAACATGCAGACATGATGAAGGTGGAATAAGACATACATGTAAATGAACACTGTCGTAGAATAGACCATGGGGGCAGCTTCTAGTGGAGTTGATCGGTTAAGGGCCTGAGGGAACAATCGTGAGTCTCAATATTTTGTTAGGGCTTGTGTGAAGGAGCTGGTTAGGGACGTAGCTTAGCTGTCGGGTGCAGGCAGCGTCGGAGCTTTGGAGTCTGCATGTGGTAGTAGAGCGTCTGGGCTCGCAGGTAACGAATGGTTGAAACGGTCAGTCGATAAACGATGATCTGTAGTGAGGGGTCGAGGGTTACGATACTGATGGTTCGGAGAGAAATGAGGATGTGGGTCTCCAGACGAGCAGGCGAGTGTAGGTCGTCTTGGAGGGACTCTGTATCCTGAGGTTGTGGCGTTTCTTTAGATATTTACAGCGTAGATCATCATCATCATCATCATCATCATCATCATCATCATCATCATCATCATCATCACCACCACCATCACCACCTTTATCAAGTTTTAGGACAAACATCTTCCAAAACATTAGCCTCACAGCAAGACGTTGTTATAAAAGTAAAGTATACCCCTCCATGTCTTTGCGCACTTCCACGGTAACAGCCAACTCTTTCCTATTCCAGTAAGATTTAGCGCCAGCCCCACTGTGACCCCCACGGGGACCTCTGATCTGCCCGTTATATTAACTCATCTCCGAAAAAAATGGGGGG
>NW_004797358.1:1176571-1178034 GCF_000002075.1 Aplysia californica | reverse complement strand
GTTGCACGTGTCCTTTTACTCAAGTTACAGCCAGCCTTCACATTTGTCCCCGTCTCTCTGACAGAGATATCCCAGCTTGTAATCACATGGCATGTCGTTCCATACTTTTCTCCCAATTTCTTTTCTTATCTCCAGGCAGTGCTCGTTGTTCTTGTAGTTGTCCGGCTGGGTCCTGGCCCAGTCTTCCACGGACAAACGTCTGTTGGACGTGACCCATGTCCAGATGCCCTCTTTGCCCAGGTCAGTGGCGCCGAGCCAGAGCCTTGACGTATCAGTGGTAACAACCCGTTTCACGTATTCCAGAGAGGCATGGTCATGGAACTCGGCCAGAAAGCCCCCGAGAGATTCACATTTCTTTCTCGCATCTGCCCACGTAGTTTTCTGTTCGAACACTGTGTAACAGTGGGTCATTGCTTCAGGCCTACTGGTCAGCTCACAGCCGTTGCCGTGGGAGCAAAGCTTAAGCTTACTTCGCGCCTTGACGTCATCTTCCACCTCAGACACTTTCTCCTCCAGTTTGTCGAACTTTTCCTGCACGGCAGACAGCCGGCGGCTGATATTGGTGGACACTTGGTTTATTGCGGCCAGCACGCATGCCTTGTCCGAACTTTGCGCGGTGACGTCATCTTCCACCTTAGACACTTTCTCCTCCAGGCTGTCGAACTTTTTCTGCACGGCAGACAGCTGGCCGCCGATGTTGGTGGACACTTGGTTTATTGCGGTCAGCACGCCTGCCTTGTCCGAACTTCGCGCCTTGACGTCATCAGACACTTTCTCCTCCAGGTTGTCGAACTTTTTCTGCACGGCAGACAGCCGGCTGATGATGATGGTGGACACCTGGTTTATAGCGGCTAGTATGTATGCCTTGTCGGAACTTTGCGCCTTGTTGACATCATCTGACACTTTCTTCTCCAGGCTGTCGAACTTTTCCTGCACGGCAGACAGCCGGCCGCCGATGTCGGTGGACACCTTGTTTATAGCGCTCACAGTTTGAACAATGACGACAACGGCAGCAGACGACACGAGAAGCGAGGTAACAACGACACAAATCCATTTCAGAATGCACAGTTTCTTGTATTTGTGAATGGATTGTCCATTCTGTGGCCGAGGTGGGACATCGTCTCGCATATCCATCTTGCTACGAAACAATAAAATTCCTCACCACAGTCAACTGATGTCAACAAATAATAACTTATTTCCAGCGATAAAGGAATAGGGAATTTTTTAAGCCCTTCTCAAACACTCTGTAAAACTCGCGAGCAAGCGGCAACTGTGTACTTGGTAAGTTTATCCAGTAAAGTTCGACTGTTTTTTACTCTGCTCCTTCCCATAGACAGGGAAGTGAATAACTGACAGAGAGAAAGAGAGACGGAGAGAGTGAGACGGACAGAGAACTTATGTCGCCTCCACTGTAGGAGGTTGTCTAATGTCTGGCTTAACCCTGTGGCGGGCTGTTCTTATAG
>NW_004797358.1:1165438-1173995 GCF_000002075.1 Aplysia californica | reverse complement strand
CTACTACGGAATACATGTAACAAAATTAAAGAGACAAAGAAATTACAAAGCTTACTTAATTAAGTAAGGAAGTGCTAGCTTGACCCTGTCAGGACCACCCTTGAAGTTTGTAATGTCCCAAATTGTATGTGCCTGACAGAGAAGTATGGACAAAAGAATCAGCAAGAGGCAATGCATAAGGCAAAGCAGTCTAAGAAAGACTGTCACATTCACCCACAAGTAAGAGCCAGTTTAAGTAAAGTGCTATTATTCAATGAAAGATTCATTATAACGTGTTCATGTTTTTATATAATATTTATTATATAGGCCTCTGGTGGATTCGGTCTGTCGCATTGTATTCCTGTTTTTATCCATAATATGCCTTTAGCCTACACAAAACGAAATCTGTTTTCTGTTTCTACGGTTTGTTGCCTTTCCTCATCATTGCCTATAGGCTTATAGATCTCATGCTGTCTTTCTTTTCTCGCCAACTACCTCTTCCCTACCCACAGTACAGACCCCATGCATGGCTAATAATTTATGTAACTAATTAGTAAAATAAGTAAAAATGTATTAACCTTTATTAGGCTATCTTAAATTATATGTTGTAAGCTAGATCAACGTTATAAATTTAGGCTAAGGCAGGCATATTTTTATTATGCTGGAAGCCTATAGATCTAGATCTAGATGACTTTTTTTCTTATGTAACTACTGACACTGACTAGATTAGATCTCTCAAATCTAGATCTAGATAATCTAGATGTAGATGTAGATCTAGATCTAGTTTTCGGTCTACGTTATCAAGAAATGTTTCGGTTTTATGCTAGATCAACATTATTTTATAACTAGATTCTAGGCCTAGATCTAGATCTAGATCTAGATCTAGATCTAGAATTCAATTTTTAAATCTGTTGTCCTGTTTTCTTCCACATGCGTACATTTTTCTGTAGGCCAGAATTAGAGTATAGATTGTAGAGGCAGTGTTTACAAATGCAGCCTTGGCCAGTTCTCTGATTGCGCTAGGCCTAAGCCGCAGAAAGCATTTGTGTTTATTGCACCTTTTGGCTCTTTGACGTAGATGCGTGCAATTTGGTTACTATAGCTAGCATAGTCATTAGATCTAAAATTATATTTTTTGTATGTTCCTGATGAATCCCGTGATCAGGCGAAACGCTGAACCTTTATAAATTTTTCTTTGGAAATTATACAAGTCTTAATCCTTTTTTATTCCTTGATATTTACAATGATGATGATGATGATGATGATGATGATGATGATGATGATGATGACGAAGGAGTCGGTTTTGTCACGGTAGTCACCGTATTGTACCTTACTCTTTTTTACTCACGGGACGTAAGCGCCCCGTATGCCATGGGCTTTTGGTTAATGTTACTCACTTCGGGGATCAACATAAAAAGTCAGACACTACACCCGGGCTCATCATTTAGAATGCTTGCTGTCGTGTGCGTTCGTCTCTCCAGTTTTACAGTCGTGTGTGTATACTAACATTACATGGTGTCAGAAGTCAGTGGATAACGTGTCACAAGTGTCAGAATGCCTCATTTCAAGCCTCCTGAGCCGTTTGATTTTTCGAAACCTCACGAGTGGCCCGAGTGGCGACAGCGTATGCTACGATACCGTACAGCCACCAAACTGAGCGCAGAGACCGGAGCAATTCAAGTAAGTTCATTAATTTACGCTATGGGACGCCAAGCTGAACAGATATTTAACACGTTCACGTTCCCTGCTCCCGTCGAAGGTAACGATCCTAGGGACAACTTTGACACTGTCTTAGAGAATTTCGACGCTCACTTTGTCCCCAAGCGGAATCTTATCCACGAAAGAGCAACGTTTCATGCACGTGCACAAAACAGTGGGGAGACGATAGAAGAATATGTTAGAGCCGTGTAAGAGCTTTCCGAACATGCAGACTTTAAGGACCGAGATGAAACCATAAGGGATAGACTCGTCCTAGGAGTACTGGACAATGAACTGTCACAGCGCTTACAACTCGAGGCAACTCTAACTTTGAAATCAGCCATCGAAACAGCACGCCATTTCGAGCTCGTAAAGGGTCAGGTCAGTAGCCAACGTCAGCTAGGTGCAGCAGTCACAGTAGATTCAGTGCGCTACGGCCAGAGGGGATATTCGTCGCCTGCTCACCCCAAGGGTAGAGGCGGCCGAAGAACAGGTACACACTCCCAACACAGAGGCAGCCATGCATCACCCTCAACTTTCTCTAACTGCGGCAACTGTGGAAGAGGTCATGCCCAAAACAATTGCCCAGCGCGTGGGAAAACTTGCAGGAAATGCGGCAAGCGCAATCACTTCGCAACAGTCTGTCGCAGCAGCAGCCGCAATGTCAACGAAATCACCGAATCGGAAACTCCTTCGTTCTTTTTAGGTGCTGTTGACAGAGACTCGGACAGTAATGTCATTACCGATGTAAACTTCGGCGAAGTTAGCGAGCCGCCATGGCGCGTTACACTGAACCTTGGAGGGAGAGCTACATCCTTCAAGATAGACATAGGGGCCGATGTTTCGATCACGTCGAAGGCCGTCTACAACCGTCTCAGTCCTCGCCCAAAGCTGAAAACAACGTCTGCAGTTCTTCGCAGTCCTGGTGGAGTCATAAGGAGCGTGGGAGAATTTATCGCAACTACGCAGCATAACAATCGCAACTTTGCGTTCCGTGTTTTCGTCCTTGACGACGACACCGACTGTCTTCTCAGTCGCGACGCCGCAGTTCGTCTGGGACTGATTTCTCGAGACAGAATAGACTCTGCCAACCTCATGTTCGGCGATGTGGGACCTAAACCTATACGCTGCGAGCCAGTGAAAATCATCTTGAAAGAAGATGCACAGCCATACTCCGTAAACGTCGCACGTCGGATTCCCATTCCACTCATGGGCGAAGTCAAAGCTGAACTAGACCGTACGGAGGCCGCAGGTGTCATTGAGAAGATCAGCGCTCCAACTGACTGGTGTGCACCCATGGTCACGGTCAGAAAAAGGTCTGGTAGCGTTAGAATCTGCACAGATCTGAAAAAGCTCAACCTATCGGTGAAGCGTGAACGATTCATGCTGCCCACCATAGACGACATATTGTACAAACTCAGCGGATCAAACAAGTTCAGCAAGCTTGATGCAACTTCATCCTTTTGGCAGTTGGCACTGGACGACGACTCCGCGAAGCTGACCACTTTCATTACCCCGTTCGGTCGGTACTTCTACAGACGTCTCTGCTTTGGAATCACCTCTGCGCCTGAGATATTTCAGCGTACGATGCAAGACATTCTAGCGGGCATAGACGGTGTTGAGTGCTTTATGGACGATATCCTCCTGCACACGGATGGTCACGAGAAACATGATAAGCTGAAGAAGAAAGTCTTCCAGCGGCTAAAGGAGCGTGGGGTGAAGTTGAACAAATCCAAGTGCAAGTTTGAAAAGGACGAAATCGATTTTCTTGGCCACATCATCAGCGGGAAGGGTGTAAGGCCAGATCCATCCAAGGTCAGCGCCATCACTGAGATGCCAGAGCCAGAGAACATTACAGACTTGCGACGAGTGCTCGGCATGGTGAACTATTTGGGCAGGTTTGTGCCAAATCTGTCAACAGTTATGAAGCCGCTCACCGATCTTCTGAATCACGATGCTGAGTGGGCCTGGACTCCAGCGCAGTCATCTGCCTTCACTGAGGTCAAGAGGTTGCTGTCATCAGCTCCAACACTCGCCTTCTTCGATTATATGAGAAAGCCTGTCACTGTAAGCGCCGATGCAAGCAGCTACGGACTGGGGGGAGTTCTCCTCCAGGAGGACAGGGGTGATCTTCAGCCAGTGGCCTACTGTTCCAGAACTTTATCTAGGGCGGAGAAAAACTACGCTCAGATTGAAAAGGAACTGTTGGCGGCCACCTGGACGTGCGAAAAGTTCGATCGCTACCTCATCGGGCTGCCGTCATTCACACTGCTCACCGACCACAAGCCCATTGTGCCTCTGATCAACTCTAAAGAACTGAATGATACACCTGTCCGCTGCCAACGAATGCTGATGAGGATGATGCACTACAGCGGAAAGGCAGTATACACCCAAGGGAAAAACATGACTGTCGCAGACTCCTTGTCCCGAAGTCCAGTAGTGAGCACCGAGCCTGAAGAATTTGGTGAAGAAATCGAGACTCATGTCGCTACAATCCAGATGTCATGGGATGCCACAGATAGCAAACTTGACGAAATCAGAAACAAGTCTCAACAGGATCCAGCAATCAGTGCTGCGATACAGTACACTAGAAGCGGTTGGCCGAAATTCATACAAAACGTCAAGTCCGAAGCTTGCGACCTCTACGCAGTTTCCAGTGAACTGAGCGAAGTCCATGGACTACTCGTCAGAGGTAACCGCATCGTAATCCCCAAGGCAATGCGAGGAGAGATGCTCAGAAGGATCCACGACGGTCACCTCGGTGTGTCGAAGTGTCGAGAACGGGCCAAATCTTCCATTTGGTGGCCTGGTCTCAGCTCCAAGATACGGGAAGTCGTCTCAAGATGCGACCATTGCCAGCGGAAACGTCCAGCACAACCAAGCGAACCTCTAAACCCGACAGCTCTACCTGAGCGTCCGTTCCAAATGGTTGGTGCTGACCTCTTCAACTACAAGGGACATGACTACCTGGTACTCGTGGACTACTTTTCACGGTACTTGGAGGTGGCCTACATGCCAGACACCACCTCAGAGACTGTCGTGTACAAACTGAAAAACATCTTCGCTCGGTTTGGCATTCCAGAACTACTGGTGACTAACAACGGTCCCCAGTTTGTGTCAGACCGTTTCCACAAGTTCGCCAAGGGCTGGGGATTTAAACACACGACCAGCAGTCCTCATTTTCCCCAGAGCAACGGCGGGTCGGAGAGAGCTGTCGAGGAAGCGAAGAAAGCCCTGATTCAGGACGACCCATTTCTCGCACTCCTGATCTACAGGTCTACACCAGTGTCACCGACGGGGGCGAGCCCAGCGGAACTTGCTCTTGGGCGACGCCTGAGGACGACCCTCCCAACTCTACCGTCAAACCTGAACCAGCAGGTCTACGACAGGGCGAAGATTGCAGCCAGAGACGCTGAGTCGAAGCGTAAGTACAAACAAGCTTTTGACAGACGTCACGGAGCCCAGAACCTCCCGGAGCTGAATCCTGGTCAGCTCGTCCTGCAGAAGCTGGAGAACGACAAGGAGTGGCGTGGCCCTGCGGTTGTCAAAGAACTGTGTGCACCGAGGTCTTACATCATACAGTCTGGGGATAGGGCTTACTGTCGGAACCGCAAACACCTGAAGCCCTACGTTGACCCTCCTTCCATGCCTTCTTCACCTGTTGCCACCCCAGAGCCTACTCCAATGTCCGTTCTCTTACCTCCGCCACCAGCTGTCCAGCCGGTGGAGCCTGATGTCACACCATCATCACCTCAGCCAGCTGCCGCTCCAGCCAGTCCAGCTCCAATAACTACCCGAAGTGGACGAGTGGTCAGGAGACCCGCTCGTTACCCGGACTGATGTTCTTGCGACCCAGTCGTATCCTTTCGATGACAAATTTTACTTTGTGTTTATTCTTTGCTGATTACCCAACAGTTGTGTAGACTTACCTGTTCGAGGTAATTTATTTTCTTAAGTTCGTTATCGGGACGCTATGCTGTTCTATGAATGTGACAAAGACAATTTGAAATGTGGAAATTATGAAATACCAAAGAACTTTATTGAAATGTGTTACCAAGTTCTCAAGTGCAAGCCCGGAATCTTCAAAGACAATTGAACTCTGTGTGTGAATTTTGTTAAAGTTAGAACATTCCCCTTTGAGAGACTCGAAGCCGATAATCTTTAATCCATTTTGGGGTTTTCCTTTTTCTTCAATATTAAAAGGGGAGATGTCACGGTAGTCACCGTATTGTACCTTACTCTTTTTTACTCAAGGGACGTAAGCGCCCCGTATGCCATGGGCTTTTGGTTAATGTTACTCACTTCGGGGATCAACATAAAAAGTCAGACACTACACCCGGGCTCATCATTTAGAATGCTTGCTGTCGTGTGTGTTCGTCTCTCCGGTTTTACAGTCGTGTGTGTATACTAACATTACAAGTTTAGTCAACCAAATTTTAAACATATAATATTTATATTTTTTGTCTTCAAATCTATGAAGACTCTCCTTACCTACTCTGTAAAACAATGATGATGATGATGATGATGATGATGATGATGATGATGATGATGATGATGGTGACCATGATGATGCTGATTGTGAACATGACGATGAAGAGGAGGAGAAGGATGGCGAGGAGGAGGAGATTGAGAGAGAGTGAGGAGGAGGGGGAAGAGGGGGAGAGGAAGGAGGAATTTTTGTTTTGATAAGAGTTTTATGGCACTTGCAGCACAATCGTGTCACAGAAGTGCCAAAGATTAGAGGTGTTACAAGAGAATAAGATACAAAGAAAACAAGGGGCAGTGATAAGGACGCTACATGTTTGATAAGAAAGAGGGAACAAACCATACTAAAGAACCCGCCAACCACCCACAGCCGTGTGGAGGGAGGAGAAGGAGGATGAGAAGGAGGAGGAGGAGGAGGAGGAGGAGGAGGAGCAGAACAGTGTCTTAAAATTAAAACGTGGCTACTGCGTTTCAATATATGAATCCCTTTGCTTGGTATATCAATTAAGGCATTGCAGTTTTCACAGAAATGAGGGGGGGGGGTGATTTCACAGTTAAACCCCGAGAGTTTTTCTTTCGTCCTTGGCTTCAGACTAAAATTAATATAACAAGAATAAGTATGCATAATATCACTTAAGCGTAATCTTCACAGCAACTATGTATCTCTGTGGGAAGTGCGTCATATTGATATACCTGAGTGTTGAGGACTTTCAGGGAAAC
The DNA here is from genome assembly GCF_000002075.1 of Aplysia californica. Lineage (NCBI taxonomy): Eukaryota > Metazoa > Mollusca > Gastropoda > Aplysiida > Aplysiidae > Aplysia > Aplysia californica. The sequence continues at coordinate 1,167,113 of NW_004797358.1, read as the reverse complement.
TCTTTAATGTACTCCGTACGACAGGTAGGCAATAGACTGAAAAACTATAGTTTCTCTTTGCATTCTCTTTTCTTGCTGAGGAAGAGGGGGGGTGAGAAGGGAGGGGGGAAGAAAACGATTTTTGTTCAAATCTGAAAAGAAAAATTGCTGATTCAGTTTGCTCATCATCATCATCATCATCATCATCATCATCATCATCATCATCATCATCATCATCATCATCATCATCATTGTAGAAAAATCAGAATAAGAAGGGAAAGTCTTTGAGTATTTGTTGGTCAACCAATGGAAAAGAAGAATGTTGTTTATTAAAATGGCTCAACGTTTCACCTTGAAGATTTCTTCAGGAGCGACTGGGCGCAGACCTAAAGAGTGGTTTCAGCAGGAGGCGTATCAGAAGGAAAGCCCACATTGGAATTCCAAACCAGGTTAAGTGCGTCACTACCAGAGGGGGCGTCAACATTTTAAACTGAGACAAATGAAGGACTATCTGGTGGAACAGGACTGTCACCATCGGAAACAGTTTCAATTTCAAGTCCAGGACTACACATTTCTGAGTCAACTCCACCCTCAGTGACTTTAGACCATCTACAGATGAACCCATCCAGTTCCTGTGTTGAAACTCACTAACACCAAGAATGGACAGAAAATTGGCAGATCTGTCACATACAGCCAAAGCCATTTTATAACACCCCTCTACTGTAACAGTTCTCAGAGAAAAGGGAACAGCTGGCACAGAGTTTTAACAGTCAAGTCTAGTCCAGAAAAAACAGATGAAATTTGTCCCTCCATGTGTTGGCGTTTGAAACGATCAGGAACAGGTTCATCATATGTCAATGTTTAGGTGTCTGCGTGCTGTGAAGATGCAGCGACATGGAATTTGTAAATATGTCCATATGTACTGCATGTGCATGTGGTTGGTGTTGTTATATTGTGCTTGTCTTTGTAAGTGACAACACCCCCCCCCCTCCCAACCTCCCAAATGGTATTCTAATACAGTTAAGTTCACATTTGCTATAAGCTCACATTGAAATTTGACAAGCTCAGCTCCAAACATAGACAAAGATTTGTAATATTGGTCGACGTACTGTCATGGTGCCTGTAATCATAAACTTGGAATTTAAACATAATAGTAGTAGTCGTTTTCGTATCTCGTCTGTAATCTTGAGGATGTTGAATTCGACCAAGCCAGCCAATACACTAGACAAGGTCATTTTTTCATTTACAATTTTCGTGATTTTAGAATGATAGCTCTCCAGTGCATTAGAGTCTAGTTGTTGTTGCATGGAGATACACAACATTGATTTTGATGTCACAAGAAACCGCCCACAGATACCCCATTTAACGACCAGTTTTCTGCAAAATGACACAGCGGTAGGTGGGCCATTTTCGATCTCGCCTTGGGCAGTTTTATTAGCCAAAACGACCCTGTGCGAATAGAATTATTTCTTATTCGCACACCCGGTGTGAATAAAATTATAAATTATTCGCACACCCGGTGGGAATAAAATTGTATTATTTGCACACCCAGTGGGAATAAAACGATATTATTTGCACACCCGGTGTGTATAATCACTTCGTTCAAATAACGTCTTATGGGTGTCATTCCACTTTTTGGCTGGCTTGTTTTGTCTGTGAGTTAGTGACTTGAATTTGAATTATACAGACGAACCTG
>NW_004797358.1:1111984-1165338 GCF_000002075.1 Aplysia californica | reverse complement strand
CCCCTCATGCCTATTTTCTATATAATTTACCTGTGAAACAGTCACATGTCCAACGCAGCGCGACCACCGCATTTTATCAACCCACGGCCGAATTTACCAGGCGTGATCTTGAATCGCCCAATGCTTTGTCATAACATAAATTCTAAATCGGCCTCTTGACGCTGTGGACGGGCCGTCATAATCCGCTCACCTGTCGTTATTGTTAGTCTCTCCACTGAATGTTTACCCAAGTTGACCAATGGTTAACAATAAAATTAATGTCTAACTGCTGGTGAGAGATGTGTGTGATCCGTCATAACCTATAAGCCCCGCCCACAACTCATACACAAATCGTATGTGAAGCTACTGGTCAATGCTTTGTTTACCCCTCTGTAACGAAGTAACAATTGACGTCAACGTAAACTTGCGACAGAAGCGTTGCTCGTTCTCCAAATGGTGGCGACCAGGTGTTTGCTTTACCGTGGCACTCGGTTTTCATCATCTTACATTCTTTGCGCAAAATCAGCAAACTAAAAAGCTAAAGAAAAAACAAAGCAACAACAACAGAAAAATCCCTTATTACACTGCCCCCCCCCCCTTTTTTTCCCCAAAAAGAAACCAAAAATCGAAGTGGCAAGCTGCACTTAAGTACTAAAGCCTGCCTGTCTAGTCGTACTTAGGTCAGGCCGTCGAGCCCTATTGACCGAAACCTGTTGAGTACACAAGTCTCATTAGATCTAGTAATTATTCGGTTTTAAAATAATGCATGTCAGTAAGGCACCTATTGGTTTCTTCTGAAATACAAATACCAGGGTGAGTAAAAAAGTAATGCAAGTTCGTTTATAACTTAATAAAGAAAAAAGAACACACTTGCAAATTTCTCAACATAGTCTCCATTTCGTTCTATAGCCACTGTCCACCTTTTACTAAATCCACATATGCCAGCTGCGTAAAACTGAGCAGGCTGGTCGTAGGGGTACAGCGGTCTTGATTTCTCCATCGTTTCCATAGTGTTGACCTCTCAATTGTTCTTTTCTAGGACCGAAAAGGTGGAAGTCTAAAGGAGCCAAATATGGAGAATAAGTTGGGTGTGGCGGTGTTTTCCACATAAACCGGGTGATTGTCGCCCTTGTTCTGGTACTCGAATGCAGGCGGACATTGTTATGGTGAAAAAAGACTTTCCATGTTCAAATTTGGTCTGACTCGTCGAATTCTCGCTTTCAGTCGTTTCGATGTTTCAATGTAAGGTTCAGAATTGACAGTTGCTCCTCGTGGTTAAAAAAAAAAAAATCGGTGAGAAACACGCTATGAACGTCCCAAAACACAATTATTGCCATGATTTTTCCGGCTGACTCCTCGGGACGATGCTTGTCTGACAAGCACATGGACACCTCTTCCTCTTCTTCCGGTTCATTGCTTACACCTCTGACCCATCTATATACAGTGACAAAATCTAGAACTTGGTCCTTGTAAACATTCTGAAGTCTCTTTTGGATGTTATCGGTGGATTCTCCTTCTAAAACAAGAAATTCAATCACTGCTCTTTACCTCTGACAGACCTCCAAGGGGTAGCCATTTTAATGTGACGTCATTCGCGCCAAAATTAAAGAAACTTTAATTTTAACAGTTTGAGTTCAAAAGTATATAAGTAAGTACTTGTGAACTGAGTTTAATTAAATTTGATGAAAAATTGTGCAAAATAACGAACAACTCGCATTACTTTTTGACTCCCACTTGTAGCCTACTTTAGGTATTGCAAACGAAACTATTGTTTACAATTCAGTACGCCCATTTTTTAATTAATTTATTTTTTGTTTTGTTTTTGCTGCTTGTCAGTCTAGCCATCATTATTAAGTACGTAAGTACGGCAAGCCTCTTCCAACAACAACAGGGAAAAAAACCATTTTGAATTCGCCCTACGGCAGTCCTAAGCCCGAAATCAACCCTGGTTTGGACCTTTAGAAGGGAATGGTTTGTCTTCTTTATTTTGATCAGTCCTGGGCCACCTGTGTAAAAAATAGCCTACGGCCAATTTTTCTCCTTGACAATGGATGGTCGTTTTACTCAGGTTCGACTGCACTTACTAGAAAATCCACAGTGACTCAATTGCCAACTGTTTTTGGATATGTTATAAAGTTTATTTTGTAATGATTACGAGGAAAGTGGGAAAGTATTATTTGAACCTCACTTTGTGAGGCATTATAACTTGCACCGTCTATCACGAACGTTGGATTATTATGCTATTCTTGTTTTTCTGTTTCTTACCCTCCAAACTCAGCTTCTTTGTCACTAAATATGAGCTTGGACTACTTTCTTTGTGAATGAATTTTGAGTGGACTGTAGTTTTATTCACTGCATTGTATAATGACTTCGCTCTAACTCTAACCTCTATTTTGTTTTAGTGTTTTAATAATAATAAATAATATATAACATTTATATAGCGCATTTCCAAAAAAAGTGGCTCAATGCGCTTTGCATTGGAATACCCTTTTTCAAAAACCTTTCTTACTACTTCCTTTCTTCTTATGCAATATACATTAATGCACACACACGCGCGCGCACGCACACACACACACACACACACACACACACACACACACACACACACACACACAGACTATTTTTATCCAGACATAGGAACAGAACAACTATAATGAAAGATAACGTTAAAAGCTTATGAAGGATAGGCCTGTAGGAACAGAAAATGTTTAAGATGTCTTTTGAAGCTATCAAGTGTTTTTATTTGTCTTAGTTTCATGGGTTATCTGTTCCACATAAATGGACCAAGATATGAGAAAGATCTCTCTCCATATGATTTGTATGATTTTACAGGTGTCACAAGTAGGGTGTTATCGTTTGATGATCTTATGTTTCTCCCTGGTTTATATATACTGATAAGTTCTTGTAGATAAAAAGGAGCAGTTTTATTTACACATTTGAAACACGTGACGCAGATTTTAAATATTATTATTTCTTTTACAGTGAGCCAATGCAGTTCTTTTATTAATGGAGTGACTTGGTCTCGTTTTTTAGATCTTGTTATCAGTCTAGCGGCATTGTTTTGAATTACTTGTAAACGATTCAAATATGTGTTGTTCAGACCTGCTAGGATTCTCTACATTGTGTGAGTGAAAGAATTATGTAAACTGTAAACACTACATTATATGATCCTGGGACATGTGGAGGTGGCTATGGAAAAGTCAAAGGGGGCTTCCCCTGTACCTGAATTGTTTTCTAAGTATTAAAAAAATTGTATTGATTTGATATACATGTATAGTAATCTTCGTGGGCTTGTAACTTGAATGTTCGTGAAAGTACCCTTACACTGACTGACTTTGCCTAGATTTGTAAGGGTTCAAAAGTCCCTTCAGCCATGAGCACTAAACAAAAGAAGAATATTCTTAGTTAAGTGAGCTGTGTTTTGTTATATTTTGGATTTCAATCAATGTATTTATGTCATAATGTGTCGTTCACCCTTGCATTCATTTTATACAGATGAGCCAGTTAGTCTTACATACACATGGAAGCAGATACAGTCAGACGTTACAGTGACAGCCAAGTTAAAAGGGCTTCATGAAGAGCACAATGGAGCTTTTGACGCTTCAATTACAAACAATGAAGTGCAAACTGGCATTTCAAGTGAGTGATTTCTCTCTTACTTTTTGTAGACTGTATTGTGTTTTCTTTTTTATACGTATTTGGCATGTTCAACGAGAGTAATCTTCTTAAATCACCACAGCTCTAGAATAGCCAAGGGTACCCTGTTCATACTCATAACTTAATGTGCCATCTGCTTGTAATATGTTACATACTTTACTTTACATTACTTTTCCGATCCAGCGGCCATTTGGGTTCTAGCCCTTCGGTCTGTTGATATGGCAAAGAATTTGCAGGTTTTAATCAGCTGTGCTTTGTCGCTGTATAGAGTATTTCCGATGTCTGGGGAGGCAGGTAGGTAGGTGCTACGCAGGTCACAAAGTGCTGGGCAGTTAAAGAGGTGGTGTGGTACTGCTTCATCCAGGCAGTCGCACAACAGGCAGTCGGGAGGAGTATCCTTGCGGATCCTATTAAGGTAGGAATTAAGTGGCATGTGTTGTGTTCGCAGGCGAAAGATCGTGACTTGTTCTCTTCTACTAAGGGAATTTATTGCATCTTTAGAGTTGGGGGCTGTAATGTGTGCAAATACAGTTCTTCCAGTTCTGCCCATTGCCCATCCATTCAGCCACTGTTCCCTAGTGTTGCATTTGATGATGTTCTTGGTTGTCTGTTGTGATACTGGTTTGTGTGGTTGTGTTTGTGATGCTCCCTTCTTGGCAAGGGTGTCTGCTCTGTCGTTTCCTAGGATGTTGCTGTGGCCAGGTATCCACTGTAGTGTCAGGTCGACGGCATATGTCTGTATGAAGGTATTGATTGTTTGAGCCACGGATAGGCAGGCTAGGCTTTCGAAATTCAAGTTTTCCAAAGCTTGGAGTACTGACTTTCCGTCTGTGAAGATAATAGTGTTCTTGATTTTGTTTGGATGTATTATGAAAATGTTGGTCAGTTGGAGGATTGCTGCTTCAATGGCGATGGCCTCAGCCTCGTAATTTGTGCAAGAAGTACCACATGCATCAAATAGCTCTTCACATGTTTTGTCAGGATGTTCAATTCTTACCCTAAAGACTGCGTTTATAGTTCCCTTGAAGGCTGACCCGTCTGTATAAATATGAATTGAATCACTAGGGTAGGAGTCAATTGTCTTCAGAGCTGTTGTCTCCATTCTACTGGGTCACATTTCTTTTTCACTGTCTCTTTTATGAGGGAAGTTTTGATGTTGGCATTCTTGATGTTAGTGTTTAGGTGGAGTTCTGGTCTTAAGGGTATCAGCATTTCTCTGTTACATGGAAGATGGTGTTTTTCTGCTAGTTCAATGGCTGTGTCAAGTATTGATCTTCCATGAATCCGTTTCTTAGGTCGTCTCTGTTCAATTATTTTCCTGTTTGGGTGATTTTTTTTTCTAGTCTTTTGTAGCGCTCACTCATCTCCACAACTGCTGCCTCTCTCGGCAAGTCCAAGGGTTCCAGGTTCATGTGGACAGTTGGAGTGGATCTCAAAGCTCCGGAGATAAATCATACAGCTTGATTTTGGATTTTGTCAAGAGACCTCTGAGTTGGTTTGCTGCAGATTGTCTGTAATGTTAGGTTATACTCCATGGCAGAGCGTACATAGCCAACATATAGCTGTCTGAGCGCATCCTTGTCCGCTCCCCATGAAGTGCTAGCCAGTCGTCTGAGAAGGTTAAGTCTCTTGTTGGCCTTCGTCTTCAGGTTCCAGATATGGTTTTTGCATGAAAACTGTCTGTCCAGCTCGATCCCAAGGTCGGTCGGGTTTTCAACTTTTTGTAGTTTGTTTCCTGCAAGTGAGATGGTGAGATTTTGCTTTGCAACTTTGTGGCTTTTTGTAAAGACGATGTAGATTGTCTTGGTGCAATTTTCTTTTAGTTTCCACTTGCAGCAGTAGTTGTTGAATCTATCTAGATCCTCATTCACAAGCCGTCCACTAATGCCAGCTTGTTTACTTGTATGCCAGATGGCTAGGTCGTCGGCATATAGGGCCTTCTCCGATTTCAGTATCTCAGGCAGGTCGTTGATGAAAACAAGGAAAAGTGTGCAGCTCAGAGAGGAACCCTGGGGTAGGCCCTCCTCCAGTACAGCCTTGGATGACACACCATGGTTAATCCTGGTCTGGATCGTCCTGTCTGTAAGGAAGGTCTTCACCCATCTGTAGAGTTTCCCGTTGATTCCCGTCTGTGTCATTTTTCACAGGAGGCCTTTTCTCCATACCCTGTCGTAAGCTTGCTGGAGATCGACGAATACTGCAACTGTGTGCTTCTTTTCTTGGAAGCCATCAAGGACTTTCTGACTGAGCCTGAAGAGCTTGTCATCTGTTCGTTGGCCCGCACGAAATCCTGCTTGGTTGCTGTCCAGGGCACCGGTTGTTTCCAACCACCAGTATAGGCGGTGGTTGACCATTCTCTCTGCCAGTTTCCCGATGCATAAGGAGAGTGAAATGGGTCGATAGCTTTTCATTTCTTCAGCAGGTTTTTCTTTCTTGAGAATGATGGGTGTGATGATGGCGTTTCTCCATGCTCTGGGGATGGTGTTTTCATTCCACGTCTTGTTGATCAGCTGGAGAATATAACCCTTACCAACGGAACTGAGGTTGACAAGCATTTCACTGTGGATCTTATCTGGTCCTGGGGATTTGCGGGGCTTCAGTTTCTTCATTACCCTGTTGAGCTCAATGAGTGTGAAGTCATCTTCAAAGAGAGAGATGCTTGCATTTGGCGCATGCTCTTTCTCCTTCAGTCTTTTCAGACAGTCTCTATGTTGGTCAGTGTGGGGTGTAGCTTTGTTTATAGAAGCAAAGAACTTGTTGAAGGTTTCTGTCTTTTTTTGGTCTTCTACGATGGTGCCTTCCTCTGTGTCCATGGGTTTTGGGTTGTTTCGGCGCTTTTCTCCACACAAGTTGGAGAGAAGTGACCTTGCTTGGGCTCCGTTTCTACGTAGGTCAAGGTCTGCAACTGTGGTGCTCCATTTGTTTCTTTTGGCCAAGAGGGTTGTCTGTTTGACCTTAGCTGAGGCTTTTTTTATAGTTAATTTTGTTTCCTGTAGTAGGATTGCTTTCAAGAGTTTTTCGAGCATTTTCTCTGCCTTGGACTGCTTGTTCGATGTTCTCGTTCCAGAAGGGCTTGTACTTCTTCCTGCAACCCCTAGGGATGAAGAGAGCTGCAACCTTGAGCAGGGAATCTGTTATTGCGCCACAGAAGACACCAACAGAGGGGTTTGTAATATGTTACATCATGGGTTAAAAATTTGTATACCGTTTTGAAGATGTTTGTCTATCCTTTTTTTCTTTGCTAGTTAGTCTGCAAAAAGTTTTGATTGTTTTGAAGTCAATTCTTTTAGTTGATGTTTTTTTTAATGATAAAATTGAAGTACTCCTTAATGATCCTCAGATGATAAAAGCCATTCTATCCTGTTCTGTGGAGCTATTGAGAAAGAGAAATGTCGTGTTCAGCTGACCAAAGAGAACATAATCTTGACTGTGATCAAACAATACCGTCACTTTGGCCCAAACTCGAGGTTAGTTTGTCTATGTTTGGACTAGTCATTGCATTGGATCACAACTGGAGGAGAGCAGTGAGAAAAATGAATTCTTAGGACAAGTTGTTCATTGGAATTGTTTGGACTAAGACATTTTATGGTAATTGGGATTGTGACTGAATGCCAGTACAGACTGGTTTGATATTTCTAGATGTAAGGAAATGTTACTTGAACGCTTCTATTTTTCTCACTTTATAACATATTGGTGTCTCTAAGGTAAATAAGTGCTTCTCATTACTCATTCTCTCAGTCACGACACACTGATGACCTAGATGCCATTTAGTCACTTTGTTAAACCGAGTTGCGAACCATGATCGCCTGTGTCTGTATCCGGTCCAGAACTTGAACAAGAACCAAGAGATAATGATGAATGCTACTCAAATATTTCAAAGTGAAGCTCAACCTGAACTATCCGACGCTGGTGGGTCCAGGATGGAGGGTGGTACCTGGAGATGATGTCAGCGATGGTGGAACATCAGCCCGCCCGGACAGTTGCAACAAAACCATTGAGGATATGCAAATTGCTGATAGTGATAGCAGTCTATTGGAGAGTAAATAAGTTTGGAACCTCATATCTTACAGAAAGAAAATATTCCCTCAGTTGATTTTCATGTTATTTTTGTATCCTTTCTTTTAAGGGTTGAATACAATTATTTTGCTATCTCTAAAGTGATTCAATCTCTTGCAGCTGCAGTAGATCATAACTATCATGGTATATAAGTGAGTCCTCAAAATGTCCCTGTCAACCATGTTTGCTGAGAGCTCATTCTGTAAAGGTAGAATATAACCTACCCAAACTCCCACCTCACCTCATATCTTTGTGCAGTAACATGACCGTTGCAGCCTGTTGCTTCCTCTTGCAATTTGAAATGAGGGGCTTTACCTTAACCCATACTTGTAGCACAGATGTACCATATATATATAATTCTTTTTTTTCTCCTCTTACAGAGCCGGTCTTCCACCTCGATCATCTCAAGCACGGCTTCTTTGAGAGGGTTTGTATTATGACTGACTAACGTTCGGAGGGCAATTCCACACTCATTCATGATGTCAACTCCTTTTTTTAAAATGTTTTTCTTTGTATTGAAATATTTTTTTCATTATTTTAGTTACAAAGGTGTGTTTCCTTTATTCTAAGCTTTCCCGTGTAGCAGGGTGATCCTAAAAAAACGTTACAACTTTTTTCGAAAATATTTTCCTCCACACTTAAGCTTTCGTCTTCAAATTTAAACACAATGTTCCTCATTCAAAAGGAATTTGACAGATATTCATTTTTGATGATACCACTAAATAGTTCTGCAGTATAATGCGCTTTTAAAAAACAACCCATTTTTTGCTTTTGTCCCCTTTTATTACACTACGCACCAGTACGCATTACCACAAAATGTCGTGATAAATTCTAACATTCTAGACGGACCTGGGGAGACACCCACTCTTGGATCGCCAAGACCAGTGGTTCATGCAAGATGGGACCAATCCACACTTTTCTGTCAGATCAATGACCTGGCTAGCTGACCACTTTGGAGATCGTGAGATCAGTCGCAGAAGTGAACACATTTGGGCTCCACATTCTCCTGACATGAATCCTTTAGACTTTTTCTTGTGGGGCTATCTGAAGGACAGAATATTTCAAAACCAGTTTGAAAACATTGAAACTATGAAACAAGCAATCCGTGATGAAGTGAGAAACATTCCACGGAACTGTGTTTGGCCGTCATCGAGCGTTTCAAACGACGCGTTAAAAAATGTTTGGAGTCCAAAGGAGGACGTGTGGAGCATTTGTTTAAGAAGTTCCAGAACAAAAATGTTAAAACAGAAGTTAAATATTGTTTAATGTCACAAGGTTGGAACAATTAAATGATATAGAGAAAAAGAAGACAAAAATCAAATCAATCGTCTCATGATGTTCTTTGTGAGAGTGTCTTTTTTTTTAATTAGCGCATTTTGCGTTTATGAGTGTTTCTTTTCTTGTGCCTTTTCCGTTCTGAAAATAAGTTTCTTCTGTATGAATTTTTATGTCAAACAAACTCCTTTTGAATAAAGTATATCTCTTCTAAATTCCATCTTTCTAGAACAACATTTGCGCGAGATATTTAGAAAAAAGGTTGTAAAGGTTTTTTTTTGGATCAACCTGTATTTGAGCTGGTCATCCGTACTTACTCTGTATGCAAGAGACATTATGTTGGCAAAGCTGATTGTCTTTGCTATTGACCATGGCAAATGCTTGTCTCATGATAAAAGTCTTTTTTTTTTTTTAAAGCAAACCATGGTTGTTGTTTTTTATTAAGTGTTCGCCATTGCTTGCTAAAGATATCTGATTCTGGTGTGTGGAAGTTATTGTATTGAGTATGTAACACTCTCTGCCAAGATACTGTATCCCACTCTGATGGGCATGGACGAAGTGGCCTGCCTTCTTAATATTATTTTTAATTTCATGGATAGATGTTTAAGATATTTGCCTGCAAATATCTGAGTATAATAATGAGCATGTCATATGCAGCTTCTCCCAATGTTACATTGCTATATTATTTGGCATCATGACTTATTGTCTGTGCTCCTGATAAAGTTAGATGTTATCAAAGTACATGTAATATCAAACTTAATTGTTTTCGTGGTATTTTAATTTTCTTTTTTAAACATCTCGTTTGTTGCAAGTTTCTATTCTTAATATATGACATAGGCCTACATCTGCTTTCAAAATACTGTACTTGTTTCGTTAGTGATTTGTTTCTGTGAAAGTAGCAATATGTATTATATTGTTTAATTCTGTTTCTGTATCCCCCCTCCCCTCCCGGCTATTCCCCCACACGTGGACCCGGGACATGGTCCTGAGCCCTCCAGTGTACGCGAAGAGCTTGGACAAAGACACCATGAAGATTGTGTTCAGCAAATAAGGCTTTGCCTTCAATTTTGTAACCGCGTAGGTGCTCAGTCTCGCTGTTTGTCTTCTTCTTCTTCCTCTTCTTTTTCTTCTTATTATTATCTAGATCTAGCACTGAAAAATTTATAAATTTCTCAATAAAAGAGCAATGTCAATTTGAGTCCAATAGTATCAATATACTTCTAAAGAAGATTCCTACATTTCTTTAGTAAGCAAAATAATAATAAATTGTGTTGTGTAATAGTATTGGTGTCTTGGTTATAATTTGGGCATCGCGATAAAACAGGGTCGCGCATAAACTTCGAAATCATGTTTCAACACGTTTTTCGACAGAAACATTGACCCGGCAGTTAACAGTTAACATTATATTATAACCTTTATTTTATTATGGATAGAAGGTGGGTTGGAATAAAAATCTAAGCTTGAATTGTATGCCGGTTCTCGAGCCGTCGGGCTCGGTTTGTTGTACGGAAGTCACTTTCGACGCGCTGCGCTGCTGCCCGCGGTTCGGCGTAGCGAATGAGTTAAAACCCAGTGTGAACCCGTGCTGCTCTCGTGTCAGACCCGTGCCTCATCCGTCGTTTCGCTGGAGTGTTCTTTTTAAGTGCTGGACTAAATTTCGCTAACATTCAGCCGGCGCGGAACCGTTTTTCCCCTTTCTTCGAGCAATGAAACAAAATGGAGGTGGGAGCCTTGATAGAAGCTGTAAGAAAAAGGCAGGTTCTTTATAATAGAGGAGACGATGATAATTCAAACAGGGTTTTAATCAACCAAATATGGAAAGAAGTTGCAGAAGAAGTTGGAACTGATGGTGAGTAATACATGAACAATTATTGACTCGTTCTCTCTGTCTCAATCTCTGCATATCTCTCTCACTTTCATGTCACTCTCCCTCTCTCTCTTGGTCACTCTCCCTTTCCCTCTTGGTCACCCCCCCCCCCTCTCTCTCTCTCTCTCTCTCTCTCTCTCTCTCTCTCTGCCTGTCTGTCTGTCTGTCTGCCTGTCTGTCTGTCTATCTGTCTGTCTGTCTGTCTGTCTGTCTGTCTCTCTCTCTCTCTCTCTCTCTCTCTCTCTCTCTCTCTCTCTCTCTCTCTCTCTCTCTCTCCCTCTGTGTGTGTGTGGGAGGGGGGGGGGGGTTACCCTCTCCCTCTCCATGTCACTTTCTCCCTCTCCATGTCACTCTCTCTGTCAGTCTCTCTCTTCATCTCCCTCTATCCCCCCCCTCTCTCGCTCTCTCTCTCTTTCTCTCTCTCTCTCTCTCTCTCTCTCTCTCTCTCTCTCTCTCTCTCTCTCTCTCTCTCTCTCTCTCTCTGTGTACTGCTTCAAATGTCACAGGTAGGTGGTTGGCAGGTGCACTGGTGTGGTTTGCTCCTTCTTTTCTATCAAACAGCTATCGTCATTATAGATCTCTCCTTTTTTTATAATGTGTGTTACTCAGGGGCGGTTTGTTAACTGGGCAAGACCGGCGGTGTCGGTCTAATTTTTGTCAGCTGGACTGTTGACGAGAGATTTATTGCTGATGATGATTTTCATTCGGTTTTAAGTAAATCCGAACAAACATGTGTATCAACGTTCAAAAAGCTCCTTGCCGATTTGAAGGCGTTCAAATTGAGAAGTGGGATTCGCTGCTGTTTTGTCGCGACATAGCCTCATTCCTTCACCATGTTAATCGCTCCGGCTCGTGACTTTAATTCGTCTCCCGTCAAGCCGTCAGTTCGCGGAACTTCGTACGAGGACAAACGAACACGGCGGGTACAGCGATGATGTCCGTCCGCTGGGCAAATCCATCGACTGCCCTAAGAGCGAATAATATTATATAGCATCCCTTGATTGCCAAATTGGCCTCCGTGTTGCTCACAAAATCAGTAATGAAACTGTCTTTATTCTAGAGCAGCACAGACACATGAAATATTTTATCAGCAATACATGTACTTTATCATTCAGCCTTTCTCTAACTATCATCAGAACATTTATTGTCTGCATGAAGCTAATCTTTTTTGTTTATTGGATTTTTAGCCACCTATAGTTCCGGTTTGGTGACTATTCATCGCTTTCTTCCCACTAATGACACGCCTGGCCCATATACGAGTCTAGTCGGCGAAAAGAGGAATCATCTAGTGAAGATAAGGAGAATTATAACGAGGAGCGATAGGCACTCGGCTGTCAGAGTCCGGGCCGAAAACAATGGGCCTACCCCCTCCCTTCCCTCCCCTTATCCACCGTCACCCCAGCTAGACATCAAGTTCTATAATTAGCATTTGGCACACTTCCCCACTTTATTACAACAGTGTTCTGAGAACTGAGAAGTGTGATGAAGAACGTTAGATTACATAATGATGGAAAACTGTTGTGTGCTAACTTTGTCCAGCTTTGTATAGGCCTAGTATCTGATTGTAGACTTAATCTAATCTACATTGGACAGCGTCATGGGTACAGTATCAATTGACTTTTTGCCATCATACAGTACACTGTTCTTATTACATATTTAGATCTACAGGTCGAGTGCACGTCGATATTGTGTGTAGAAAGTAAAAGTCTTGGTTAAAGTACCGGAGGCCATGACCAGCAGTTTATTGCGCTTCTCACTTTCAGTTTGTTTTCTAGCATAGACTCTAGTAGTGTTTCTTTTTCTATGCCGTTCAAGTCCGTTTCTATTAACTCAGTAACTTCCGTCATACATTAATCCTAATATTGTTTCTTGACACTACCATATTTCAGCTCTTTCACATTATATTAAAATGTTTATAGTGGTGTATGTGTGAGTGGGGGGAGGGGGTGGGGATGGCGAACGTAAGGGTATAAAATGAGGAGAGAGAGAGAGAGAGAGAGAGAGAGAGAGAGAGAGAGAGAGAGAGAGAGAGAGAGAGAGAGAGAGAGAGAGAGAATGTGTTTGTGTGTGTGTGTTTGGGTGTTTGTGTTTGTGTGTGTGTGTGTGTGTGTGTGTGTGTGTGTGTGTGTGTGTGTGTGTGTGTGTGTGTGTGTGTGTGTGTGTGTGTGTGTGTGTGTGTGTTGTGAAGGAAGGGGGTGGGGGGAGGAAGAAAGTGTCTATGTGAATGATGGCCGGTCAGTTTTATAAACCACGAGCCGCCACTGGTGTTACTGTTACTCTCTTGTAACTCCTCTAATCTTCGGCACTAATGTTTTTAAAAGCATTATTGTGTTGCAAATGCCGTAAAACTCTTACTAAAACTAAACAGGTAGGCTACTGTGTTTGCCAAGTTTAAATAATGTAAAAATTGACGAAGGTATCACATGTGTGGTTGTTAGAAAAGTACACATTATTGGACGATTCGTCTGGTAACACATTGGTCACTTTGCCAGGGAAGAGTTCCAGCAGGAAATATGAAATAGTGCCTCAATGTTTCTCGAACTTTTTATGCACTTTTTGTAGGTCGTACTGTTCCCATTGATTTTGGATCCTTGATACCGTGTTGCTCTTGTATGATGACCAAGTTATGAATCCACGTGATTGGCGTGACAATATTATCGTTCGCATTGTTTGGTTGAACGTTCATTGGGTGTAGTCAAATTCTCTGCATCTGAGCTACTCTACCTAGAGAAGTTACAGCACCATAATTTCTTTCTCGAGACGAACGAGTATTGAATTATATATCTCTTTTTCGTGTGTCAGCCGATGATGAGAGAATGGTTTCATTATATTGTTTCTTAGAGGAAAAAGTGTCACCAACTGCAAATATAAATGCCAACTTTTGACACCCGTTTGTGGTATCGTTCCCTCTACAGGGATGCCGAGTTTTTCAGTTACATGTTGTCTTCCAAAAACTGATCTCTGGAAGGTTTTTCCATCATTATTACTTCCACATGAACCCATGCCAACTACAGGTACAGTGAATTTCCCATCTGAGTCTGTAACAGAAAAGAGAATCATCAAAAAGAAGCCTTATTGTTATAGTACAGCGAATCTGATGCATATTTGACTTATACTTATACTGATACTGATGCTGATTTGCTTTCCACCAGCTGCTCCAAAGCAAAGGGGGAATTTGTATCTCGTATCGAAATCATTTGCAATGTTGAGTTGATCCATTTTTCTCGATCAGGGGCTTGCATGGCATGTGGCTGTAAGACGTCCCACAACACTGCACATGGCTCTGTTGTGATTTCTCTTTAAAGTCGACACTGTTCAGTTTGGAAATGAAATGCCAGAGAAACATGGCTATCTCCTGAAGTCAGATACCGGGACCTGAAAATGTTAGAATCTATAAAAGTACAGTGAAACTCAGATTCAACGAAGTCGTTGGTCCTGGCCTTCAATTATGATGAATCCGAGTGTTCGTTATGGCAAATATGAGGTTTTTGTGTAGATAATTACAGGTACCGATCAAGAAATCTCGTATAAATTCGACTTTCTCAACCAAAAACAGTTTGGTTTCAAATGAAAGGTATTTTCGTTTCTTTGAAACCAAAGAACAGCTGGAAAATTCCCGGAAAATACACCGAACTCTATCAAACACACTGTGCAAAAGGGCTGATTTGTTCAAATACACGGCTGTGTCATCTATTATAACGTAGTGTTTACCAAAAAAGTTATGTTGCTGTGTACAGCCGTAGAGCCTAGCAATAGCATACGGCAACGTTTGATTCAACAGTCCAGTGCACAATTCATTACGTAGATCATATTATATGTCAAGATTACCTTATCATTGCAATATTGATCAGTAGCCGGGGACAAAAATACCCTCGTCGTGTTTGTTTCTCTAATGACGTTCCACGCCCAGACCGTGTGTACCCCCTGTCCGACCCCGACACAAGCTAAACTAAGACATGCGTGTGGGATTACAACGAATGTGTTGGTACGAAAGGAGGACGCGTATTGGTCGCATAGAGCAATTGACCCTGCAAGCGACTTCGTTGAATCCTAGCTTGTTCATTTATGTGCTCGTTGAATCTGAGTTATTTTTAGTATTGATTTTTTTAATGAAAAAAAAATCGGGAAATCCTACTCCTTTAGTTGAATCCGAGTTTTTGTTGAATACGAGTTCATTGAAACCGAGTTCCACTGTTCTGTACTTAATTATCACCGTGGTGGCTGAGTGGTTAGTGTCCTTTTGAGGGGGCCCGAGTTCTATTTCCACTTCGGTCCATTTTTTCGCTGAAGATCTATTCACTCAGAAGTGGAGTAAATGGGTAGTTAAATTTTTTCAGATCCAGCAAATATAAAGTAGTTGGTAAAGGAACTGGCTACTCTTCCACATTAAGTTTAAGCTCGAAGTTCCGGATATTGTTCCACAGGGCAACCATTAACAGACACTGTGCAAATGTTTGCTTTACTACTAATTGATAATGAAAAAAGTTGTTCATTTTGTATTTTCTCAACAGATGCAACTGCAAAGAAGAAGTGGGCAGTGCTGAGAGACTCCTTCCGAAAGCATCACAAAAAGAAGACGACCTTCAAATCTGGATCAGGGGGCAAAGGCCCCAAAAAATGGTACCTTTACAATAACTTGCTCTTCTTAGTTCCTTTTGTTGATGGTCGAAGCACCTCAACTACAAGCAATCTGGTGGAGGGACTGAAGAATGAGCAAGAGTGCCAGCGAGCATCTTTCCATCAAGAGGAGACATTGGATGACAACCTCTCCTCAGCTTCACCGGGTAGGCCTAATTCATCATCATTGGAGGATTCACGACCTGGCCCGAGCTGTACACCAAATGCCACCATCCAGCCTCTAGCCCCTCTTCCAAAGAAGAAAAGGCCCCACTCCCAAGCGAGACAAGACTCTCTGTCCCCTTTTGATGTGGAAATGCTGAATGCATTGAAGGTGTTGCAAAAACAACGGAAGGCAAGACCGGACGATGATGAACAATTCCTTTTAAGTTTATTACCTGCATTGAAATCATTAGACCCTGTTTCAAAGTTCGAGCTTCGAGGAGAGCTTAACGCCACTGCTCTGAAATATCTGCGACGCACACAGCAGCCATCTCAGAGTCAAGGCCAGGGGCATCCATCTCGCCTCAATTATCAGCAATCCCCATCATCTGTCACTACCGAAGACTCATTTCAGGACAGTTAGTAGAGGTTATACAACACAAATGCAAGTGCACAGGTGCATCAGCCACCCCCCCCCCCCCCCCCCCCCCCCCCCCCCCCCACAGGACTACTGCTCTATCAGTATTTGTATTAGTACAGCCAGCACCAGCAGTACTCATTAACTATGTTTGAGTGGCTCAAGTTTTTTTCCGCCAGCGGCAAGGATGTAATTATATGTAAAATCAATCAATACAGTGGTCAATTGAGTGAACTGAACTGAAAGACATCCAAAGTGGGCGGAAGCATGCCCAAAGCGTAAATTATGTGTGAAAACAGACAATACAGTCGACAACGGATATTTCGATTTCCTCAAGGACATGATCCGTCGAAATTTATGTGCTTGGATATCTAGCGTCGTTTCATCGACGGACGGTAGGCTAAGTTTTTTCTCAGTGTGCAGCTACGATACATTAGGCTAGGCCTAGGCCTGCGTCTTTGGTGATGTTGAAAATGCAACATGTTTGAGACTTGAGGATAAAAAAACAGTTCGGCGCTTCTGTGTTTCCGAAATTACAGTGTTGGAGACAATTGTGCTCGACTGTACTTCACTCACTAAGTGGTCAAGTGTATGTTTAGTTTGTGAAAGGGTATCACCCTACAATTTTAACCATTTTTGACTGGTGACCAAATGGATAAACAATTACACTGTAACAGGTGCGTCCCGTGTTCGAACCCCACCCAGGGCTTGGTTGATCCTTGAGCAAGGTCATTAGTCATTGTTATTATTCCATTGTGTCTACTGCCAGTGGCCCTCTCTCGAAGTAGAGGCAAATGACCAAATGCCTCTTTTGACAATAAAAGGTTTCGAAACACAATGCAATTTGTTGTAAGTAAAAAGTTCTAAACTGCCCATAGGCCTACCTCAAAGTTATCACGGACAGGTTTTTGGAAATTTGTTTCCCCCTTTGTGATATATATGGTTCTATCAAATCTAGAAGCAAGTAAATTAAAAGTGCTTGGTTTCATTTGAAGTTTAAGATAAGCACTTCTCCTCATCATTCAAAACTTCATCTCTACAGAGGTGGTGAAAATCCCCGTTGGTAGATTCTATGAACCCAACATCTTCGCCTACTACATGTAGGACTACTAAAACAACCAGGGGCGAAGGCTGACTTGTTTCACAGGGTAATGTAATCAAAGTCAGATGGGACCAGTATAGAGCCTGGAGATATCACACAAGAATCTTACTCGAGGCAGCAACACTGCGTTTCTTGTTGTATGCATGTTCAACCGCTAAAATAATCGGGAAAGTATCTCATAAATATTTTCCCAACAAACATTACATTTATCTTTAGATGTGAATACACAAACACAAAGCAAAGAAAAGGAGATGTCAGTTCTACAGTATGTAATACCAGCGAGACTAAACTCTTTGGTAGAACATGACAATTATAATTTTTTTTATTTCACATTTGGCTGTTTTTGTCTTGCGTTTGGCGGCCAGGAGCCGGTGTCATAATCGAGGTCACGATCTGATTATAGGACGGTAAAAAGTCGAGGGAAAAAAACAAGCACTTGCAGCAGTCAAGATATTATTAGGAGTTAGTTCCCCTCACATCTGTGAGGTAGACTCGACCAGTGTAATAGTTCGCTTACATAATCAGTTCTTGTGACTGCTTATAACTGTGGCCCGAAAGGGGTGAACAGGGTATATGTGGCAATGAAACAGATTTGACTGTAGCACACATGTTCCCTTCAAATCTTTTGGCAGACTCTTCCAGCCTCACTGTAGACTTACTTAATCAAAGCTTGCGACTGCTTATGGAGTGGCAAGATAGGGGTGAACAGGCTATTTCTGTGGCTATGAAACCGTTCTGAATGTTAGGAATACCTTTCATTGGTGATTATGAGCGTCTTTTTATATTTAATGTATGAGGTTTACGTCAATGGGTGAATTTGACTGCGGCAATGTTTCAAAATTAGGAAGGGAAGCAGTGATTATTTGATTATATAGACACTTCGCCACTGATAACAACAATCGTCTATTTTTTAGGCCTACATTACAAAATCGTCAAGATCTCGGCTTCCACGTTCCCCAAGTAGCCTTGCACGACAGCGCTGGAACGGGCACGTGATGGCATTAATTTGCCAGCCAGTAAGCCAACGTCGCCGCTCCAGTGACAACCCGTTGTTTTGTGTGTGTGTGTAGGACGGCGACGGCCACGTTTGATGGGCTAACTCGGTACGTACGGTACTCGGGAATCATGACAGGTAGGGCTTCCTGGCAGTTGAAGTCCGTCGTGTCCACGGCTGCTTAACGAGTTCCCTATTCTGGCAGGACCAGTCGATTAGCTGTGCCGAGAAACTTTCGCTCAGCCGAGTTGAAGTTGAGACTAGATTCTAGTATTATTCCACTGCTGTTACTGTTAGCGACGATGGTGCATTATAATCATAATAATGTAAGGCTAGTTCCCGCATATTCACAGTCCCGGGTTCGAAACCTGACAGCGACGGGATAATATTCTTCTCTAAAATTGCCTCCTTTCTCCCACATATTATATTCTCTAGTCATGTTCTGTCATTCTGTTTTCATCTCAACTCTCCCCACCCCCACCCCCTTCCATCATATGGGCTCCTCTCCCCTTCACTCCTTTCTAAATTCTACAACTACTCCTTCTTACTGCTGTCTTTTAACCACACACCCTGATCTTAGGGTAGGTTGTGGCTTACGCTGTTTTGGGTGCAAATGAGAACTAGAAGTTTCAGGTTGAATTTGAGACGCGTGACAATAGCATTATGATTTGACAACAGCGAATGAAACTATGAAATCAACCAACCGCAGCGCGACATAAGTGAAGAGACAAAGAATGCTTGTGAATGAACCACCTCTTATGAGACAAGACCGGGCTCTTTTTCCAAAGATAGCCTATGATTGTATTTTTAACAATCAAAAACCACTTTCGGAGGCTCTCGTGGTCTTGAGGGTATGATGTTCGTCTCTCATTCAATAGGTCCCGGGTTCGAAACTCGGCAGCGACAGAAATTTTCTTCTTTCACCTCCTTTTCTGCTCTCTCTGTTCTGTGGTCTGCTTTCGTCTCAACTTTCTGCCCCCCCCCCCCCCCCTTCCTTTCCCCCTCCACCGGGCTCCTTTGTATTTTTGCAGCCTTTGTACTGCTACTCTTTGGCTCCTTCTTACTGATGTCCTTCAGCCACACCCCTGATCTTAGGGTAGGTAAGATCTAACACATAGCCTTCTCGGATAAGGGCGAAAAATCTCGGAGGTCCTGTATGCAAGTTTAGTCCAAATCGATAAAAGTAGGCTTCGGCCGTCACCCGGGGAAAAATCAAAATCATTTCCAACCAAACTGAAAATGTTTAATGTGTCCCGTGCGCTCACATGACCTTGTGCCGTTGTGAGCGCCGAAAAACACTCTCCCCCCTCCCCCCTCCTCTTAATGATTGAAGTGTTGTAAGCAGCTCAGAAAGCAACCCCTCTGAACCCAAACTGAGATCAGATCTCTAGATCTATTATTATTGTTATAAAACGGATTCTTAGACTTGTCAATTATAGTGAAAAAAACTCCGACACAGACAAAAGGGTGGGTTATTATGCGGACCGCGTTTTTTTACGTGGAGCGTTCATTGGAAGAGAACACCGTAACTGTTATGTAAAGGCCATACACGCAGAGCTCAGCGATTACACAATATGAAAGATAATATAGCTAGCTAGACCTTTTCTTCCTGTATCAGCGCAGTGTAAACACGTGAATTGCGAAGGAGGTTTTCTCGAGACTTACACACTGGTCATTTCATTTGTACAGGATTATCATTAAATTATAATAAATGGTATAAATAAGTACATATATCACAAGAAGTAAACTATGGACCCTCTGATTTGTCCAAAGTATATTATGCTTATTTTTTAGTTTCAGTAGACTGGACCTGTGGGTAAACACCTGTTACACCTAGTAAATGCACACTCATACAAACACACACTCACACACACACACACACACACACACACACACACACACACACACACACACACACACACCCACACACACTTTTCCTCTCTCTAGAAAAAAAATAATGGAACAGATTAAATCCTAAACGTTAAAAGGTTTAGAAGAAGAAAAGAACGCATGGCATCTGTGACGTCATTTGTATCGTAGTAAAGGCTGAAAACTGTCGGAGCAGCCAAGAAACCCTTACTTACTACTTAGAGACCATCTTTCCCAGTCTCAATGAATTTTGGTGCGAGTAAAGAGCAGTAGGCCTATGTCGACCCAATGGCTAGATCTATTTAAATAAGTAAAATATAGAAAAAGCAAGACAAACATACTGAAATTATAACCCAAAGGAAAGGAAAGAAAAGAATAAAAGAACCTATCATCAATGGCACTGACCCCTTCCCTCCTACCAACAAACCCGGGTCCATCAACCAATTTGTGCTAACAGAAAGTTGAGAAAGAGATTTCAATTTAGAGATAAGTACACATTGCACTTATGTGAGAATGACTAGGAGGCCTTAGTCTTCCACAGTAATCATTATATAATACAATAAAAATGTCTCATAAATGAAGAGGACAGAATTGACTTGATGAAAAAATGTTAACATCCAACCCAACTCCCTAAAACAATTATCAATTATTATAGTAGGAGAAATGCTATGATGGCCCCGCCAGGATGAGTGGGATACAACATCCAAGCAGACTGACAGACAGCAATGTACCATTCGATAAATAAACCTCCCAATGTGGAAGTCAAACTCTTGTCTTCTGCATGCAAGGCTATGAGCCTGACATTACTGACAATTACAATCTACACCACAGATGCCAGTAGAAGTAGAGACGGACTATGGGCACAAACCCCTCCCCAAACACACACCTACTTTCTCATTCTAGTGTAAAAAAAGTCTACACCAAAGCACCTCACAGAACCAAGATGAACAAATGTTCTTTACAATGTAGAATGTTCATTAAACTGTATGGTTGGGGAAGGCCAAAAGAATTTATGCATCCATGATTTTATCTGTAATTTTAGAAATGAGCCTGCTAAAAATACATGTACACAAATGGCTCATACTCAAAATTTAGCTTTTTTTATGAGTAAAGAGATGTCTGTTGGACAAGCAAAAATCATTTAATTTGCATAGGTCGATGTGATCTTAATATTCTTAAAAGCTTTTAAATGAGAAAATGGAAAAAGACAAACAAATCAATGACAATCAACAAACAAAAGTGAGCTTTATAACATTTCATCAATTTTATTGATCATTTCCAAAAACCTTTAACCATTTAGAACAATATCACACTCACAGTGAAGGCAACCCGACACATCTCCCGATCTCACCACATTCTAGGCAGGTAGATGAAGTACACATTTTTACAAAGCAACAGGCATGGAAAGACCCGCAGAGTGGCTTTACACCAGCATGTGAGCATCTCAATGCAAGACAAGCTGTGCATTTACCACTCTCCTTTGTAGTTAACAAACAAATATCAGTACATGGTACATCAGTGACTGTGTTATACTATGAATTGGTCTGCATAACATACGAAAGGCTATTTTATCTTTCCAGCTCTAAATGGTCATAACAATTAACATCACCACTTTTGTGCTTACAGCTTCGACAACGTAATCAACAGCACTACAAAACTACAAATTTTCCTGCTACCTCCACAGCCCCACCATCTATCACATCAAAACAAAAACAAAATCATCAGTTCCACCATGAGACTTATTCTCTAATCCTCATATCAATTCAATACTGATAGGGCATGGAACCTTCCACCCAGAATCAAAATAACTCAACAAAAAAAGTATCACAGTAACTACAAGATAGTTTTGGTACTGAGTAACAGGTAAATTGTCTTTGACTAAGCAACAAAGAACACACTCAAAATATTATTCTTTTAAAACAAATAGCCGAATTCAGACAGTAGAACCTAAAACTGAATTTAAAAATAAAAAACCCACACAAAAAGGATCGATATAATTAGTTTAAGCTGCCATTAAACAATATTATGATGTTGTATGATTGTGTCTAACTACAAGTAATCAAAACAAACCCTGGTTATGTATATTATTTGGTTATAATTGTTATCAAATATCTTTTTAAAGGTAATATTTACCACAACCAAGAAAAGACTATTGACATTGATTACATTCCGAAAGTAAGAAAGTTACTTAAAAGTTCGGTAACAAAATAAAGTATGCTTCTAAGTACGAACACGTGTGTGTTGTTTTTGTTACAGAAAGCACAACTTTTACCCCCCCCCCCCCCCCAACTGATCCTGCAACAAAGAAATGAGAGACATCCACAGAACCTGATATTGTTTTCCATACAACCAAGTCTAAAAAAATTGTTCACTTATTCACCATAAATTTCTTTCCTCATTTTTTAACAGTTCAAACAAGCACACCATTCCCTGAGCAACTTATTTGTCATAAGAGTAGAACCCTTCTCCTGTCTTCATGCCAAATTTGTTTTCCTTCACCAATTTGTTCAAACTCTCACATGGCTGGAACAGAGGGTTGGTGGGATCACTTTCATGCCAGCCTGAAAGAAGAAAATGGTCAACATAAAGTGATCAGATATATATACCTACAATATAACACAGATAGCTCGAATTCATTGGGACCGGCCTCGGTAGTTCGAGGGACACGTGAACAGGGCTATGGCATCGGCTGTGTCAGAGAATCAAGGGGAGCAACAAACGTCGGGCTGGAACAGATTTTTCTTTTTTCGGCCATTGTCCTTGATCAGACAGGTTAGATCTATGCCTATTGACTTGAATTTGAAATTTGAGATAATTTGAAATTGACAAATCGAAAACGAGCAACACGAGGAGCAACACTTTCGAGTTCAATCAGTAACGAGCCTACTACACCAGTACCAAGACAGTTTAACTGCGTGGGCCAGTGTGAGTGGTCTTTAGTTTGCACCAATGGAACGGTGCTTTTCAAACATCCAACACATTAAAAATGTGACTAGATAAGCATGTCGCAACGGTAATCAACAATGTGCAGACGAAACAATGCAGCCCTTCCCTGCCTCTTCCACCAAGTGTGCAGTCCTTTGCAGAGGGGTGGGACGGCAGATTGTGTGAAGCACAACCTTTCCTTTCACTCGTTTTAAAGGCCTAGGACCTGGGCACAGGTACAGGGCATGCGTGTCGAGGAGTGCGCTAAAAAAAAGCACAGCTAGCAGCTTCTGAGGGGGTTATTTTACTGACCTTGTCTTTTTCTGTGTTTAAATTTTGTCTGAAGTGCACCTCAAAGGACATTGACTTTAGACCTCTATGGTGGAGTAATTAGTTTGACTATTTTGTGTTTGTGTTCGAGCTTCGCGTCATTTTCTTACAAAGATAAAGAAAAAAACAAACAAAAAACATGACTGTAGGCACAGTTCACCGGATGCATGGTTTCGGATACTCTGTGTTTGACAAAGTCGCGTTATACTGTAATTTTAAGAGAAATATTCTGTAAATTGACTGTAAAGCAAAGAGAAAAGATGTGAAGTTAAAATGAAAAGCTTTCTGAGTAAAAACATCACAAAGATTTGAAAAATGTATGTCATACTGAACATCTGTCTGACAAACGAACAAAGAATGTGTTTACTTTGGCACTTTCAGTGAACCGCCTGACTGAGCGATGTATGTAATGATAAATCTTAGGAACTCGTTTGATCTTTCACCTTTGCTTATGAGATTACAAATAGGATTTACAGATTTTTTAGATTACCACTCATTGTTATTCTTACATTTAAAAATAACTCCATGTGTTCACTTTCCGTCACAACAGTATCAAGAAGCAATTGAAGGTACTTTTAAAAATCTGTAATTGTAATTAAAACTCTGTCATCGGCATACTTGATGATATTGATATTTTCCCCATTTACTTTTAAAGACCCGAGCTGTCTTCTATATTTTTAAGAACTGTTTCATTGTATATGATAACTTAATTTTTACAGCAGGGATTTGGTCCCCATTAAGATTCCTAATAATTCTCAAATCCTTTCTATCTACTTCTAGGGCTATTGATGTGTGTATATATATGTAGGCAAACTACTCTGGCAATGCCTTCCTTTGGCCCATATCGACACACACATTATACAGGTGTTATTATCTTGTTTGTCATACAGATGTTCAGTATGACATACATTTTTCCAATCTTTGTGATGTCTTTTGTTTCACCATCTTGAAGCACAAAAGACTTGGATGATCTGCGTTCCTTTAGGGTTGCTGGGGAAGATTTTTTGTTTGTTTTGTTTTGGTAAGTGTTTAACAGCGCTCCCAACTGCATAAGGTAACATGAGTGCACAGAACATTCATTCACTTTAATCTATTCCAGTGTATTTACAGGATGCGCATCACCAATCGATATCTCGCGTTCCTTTAGGGTTGCTGGTGAAGATTTTTTGTTTGTTTTGTTTTGGTAAGTGTTTAACAGCGCTCCCAACTGCATAAGGTAACATGAGTGCACAGAACATTCATTCACTTTTAATCTATTCCAGTGTATTTACAGGATGCGCATCACCAATCGATATCTCCCGTGCTCTTCATTAATAGGCTACAGAAAGCGTCAAGCCAACAGTTGACCCATTGCCATTTCAAAATATTGATAAAATAAATCCTATTCGGACATATTAGACACAGTTTTCTTATTCTGCAAAAGCATTTTTCTTTCTTTTGCTGCATTCTTTTTATTATGGTACCCTTCACTAGGGCTGGGCAATGAGTCGCTTTAGCAAAATCCGGATATTTTGTTAGTGCACCTCTTCGGCAAATAATATGATATGAGCCGCTTCGGCAAATGGTTTATAATCACTTCAACAAATGGGTGCACCCACTTCGGCAAACGGGTCAGGAAAGAAAGTTAAGAGTCTGAATTCGGATAATGTTTTATTGAGAATTATCCGGTTATTCTTGTAGATTAACCAGATTTTGCCCACCTCTACCCTTCACAGTCTTTTTGCGGTCAACGATTCAATATACCCCAAAACTGTCAGGCTGCGATGGTTGTTGGGTGAAAAATAGCTCAGGCTCACATGAGTTAAGCATTTTTAGTTTGGAAGGAATTAATTTTTAATTTTGCTCAGGTGGCACCCGAGCCCGAAGCCTACTTTTATCGATTTTAGACCATCAAGGGTTTTTCAATGTGTGCAACTTGCACATAGGAGGAGCTCAGAGATTTTTCGTCCTTATCCGAGAAGACTAGGTGATAGTTTTAGTAGAGCTTTTATGGCGCTCGCAACTGCACAAGGTCATATAAACGCCAAAGGTTGGTTGTTCACAGAGAGTTCCTTACAGGGAATCAGACTTACTCTGCTCACCTCTCTTGCTTCAACAGCACAAAGTCTGCTTCGACTATCAAGGCACCCCGGAAATAGCGGGTCACAAGAGTGTGACAAACATACAAAAGAAGTAGAGGAAAAATGACGATAGTAAAGATTAGGAAAGAAAAAGCAGCAGTTCCCTGTTGCAGTTCAGGCACTTATGAGCATGACATTGATGAATCAGCCCATTTAGAATTACAATTCTACTGTGCACAAGAACATGGTTAATGTCACCCCTTTGGGAATGGTCTAAAGACACTTCAGTCAGTAGCACCGCCCGGGGGGTAGCTAGATGTTAGATCAGGGGTATGGCTGGAAGACAGCAGTAAGGAAGAGCCAAGGAGTAGCAGTAGAAAGGCTGCAGAAAGAGTCCGGAGCCCAGAGGAGGGGGCAGGGGTAGGAGTGGGGAAACAGAAAATAAGAAATCAAGGATTTTATTGTTTTTGGTTTACCATTATTTTCAGAAGAACTGTTTGGATCACGAGAACTCCAAATCATTCTTTCCATCAGTATTTGTAACAACTTTTTAAAATATGACTCATACCGCACCATTCTATCCAACTCACTCTGTGGAACTTGGAGAATAACTCTTTCTGGACGTATCGCCGATATATCAGCTGTGAACGGGTGCCTCAGTATTGTTTTGTTTTAACACAATCTGTCTTTTATAATTACTTTTTATTATTATTGAAAACTTGGAATGGATTTAGGAAATGAAAACATCTAGTTTCACTTTGTCAAAGCGTGGGTTTGGTGGGAAACGAGCGAATTAGTTCTTGCATCAACAAAACGATGTAACCGGACTCAGTATAATATTATAACTAAACAAAAATTGGAATATTGCTTTCAAATAAAAAGTTACGCATTCAGAAATTAATGGATTATGCTCTTGGCCTGTATATGATAAGATAGCTATGCTGATTTGCTTTCACATGTTTGGTGAATGTAATATTTTCCGTCAAAATTTATTTTTCACATCACCATCGCCATCTCTAACCCTTATAATGCATACTTATGTTCAAAATTAATCTTTATTTTATGTTGGGATGTATTCCTCATTCCACTTCCTTCAATTTGATATATATATATAATATGTTACGTTTTGAGTGATGGTTATGTTTATATGAAGTTATTTTGTACACTACCTGGTAGCCAAATCGTGCCACAAGTTACTTACGTCTAGACCGCAAAAAAAAAAAGAAAAAGAACTACGTCAGGAAAGAGTTACGGCAATTGTCAGGGACAGCTCAGTCTGAGAGGGATATATTTGATTTTAACAGCTTTCTTTCTTCCATTTATCTTAGTACGTCTTTGGTCATTCACTAACAGATGGGCTCTCGTTGCCTAGAAATAAAAGTGTTTGCCTCTCATTCAATAGGTCCCGGGTTCGAATCTGGATAGCAACTGAAATTTTTCTTCTTTAAATTGTCTCCTTTCACCTCCTGCTCTCAAGCAACGTTCTGTTGTCTACTTTCGTCTTCACTCTCTGCCCCCACTCCCTCTGCTCCCTCCTCTGGGCTCCTGATTCTTTCTGCAGCCTTTCTTCTGCTACTCCTTGGCCCTTTCTTACTGCTGTCTTTCAGCCACACCCCTGATCTTACAGTAGGAAAGGAGCTACATCTAGCCTTCTTGGACAAGGACGAAAAATCACAGTAGTCACGTGTGCAAGTTGAGCACATTAAAGATCCCTTGGTGGTAAAAAATTGAAAAGAGTAGGCTTCGGTCTACACTCCTGCAAAATTTAGAATTTCCTACCAACTGAAAATGTTCAAGGTGTCCCGCAACCTCATATGACCTGATACAGTTGCAAGCACCATAAAACACTTAACCCAAAATTTTTTTATTTTTTTGAATTCATTGATACTAAAAAGTACTTACCATCCAAGATAAACTTGATGGTATCCAGGCCCACATAGTCCAACAGTTCAAAGGGTCCCATTGGGTACCCAGCACCAAGCTTCATGGCAACGTCAATGTCGCGGGTTGATGCATCCCCTGCAATTGCAAGTAAGAAATAATGCAACTTACAATATTTTGTTCTTGAAGTTAGTATAGTCAGGCATGGATTATGATGGATAATTCGAACAAATCATGGACTGAAAATGTGTTCAATACATCCATAATTCGGGTAAACTAGATTGTTTTCTAATCAGAGAGGTATCAGTATTAGCAGGGGAATGGCAAATTGTACGATGAGCTATCCGTGATTTCGAGTTTTCTGTGTTCATGATATTTGTGCCTGTCTGTAAGTGCTTTTGCTTTGGTGTACAGTTGTCTCCGCCAAAACGTACGGTGCTCGGGAGAGCTCCTTAGGGTGTGTTTATACGGAGCGAGCGTTTACATGAACCTTTGAAAAGGGAGGAAGGGATGCAGTCATCTCACTGCCTTGATATTCTAGTGACCTCCCTTTGGGGTGGGTGGTCACTTTGGCCGATAATGTGACGACACGTGACTGTTGTGAAAGATTCCCCGACTGTGGTTAAGAATATGAAGGAGTTGAATGGGTGGGGTTGGGGGGAGAAAGACAGACCCAATGAAATGATACGCACTGCACCATGAAATGTTGGGAACAGATAGCCTGAAAGGAGACTGTTGATAATAGTCATAGAGACGACAGCCCAGCCACGTGGCTTTCCAAGAGACCACCCCCAACCGTAAATTCACGAACATCATAATCACAGATCCCTCCATTCAGAGAAACCTTTCTCTTGTGATTCGTTGAACAAGTAGGCCTATGTAATAAGTTCTTCGAGTGCAGCTGATTAGGCTAACTTGACAAATTTTTAATCCTATAGAGACCTATCTAGTGTTTTACAGCATTCATGCGTGCTGCACATAATAGTCGTATCAAAACCACACAAGACACTGGTAAGTGAAATGGTTAGTTTAACGCTCCATCAAAGTTAAGTTAAGTTTTTTACGAGGAGGCACCTCCGAGTTTAACATCTACCTTCGAAAGGACCGAGCCAGAGAGGAAATTTGTGTAAAGTGCCTTTCCTAAGGACACAAAGTCGGACCGATATGAGGCTCGAACCCCCGTACCCCCAATCTTACGATTCCGGGTCCCATTGCATAAGCACTAGCCAACTGACGCCATGTAACACACT
The DNA here is from genome assembly GCF_000002075.1 of Aplysia californica. NCBI lineage: Eukaryota > Metazoa > Mollusca > Gastropoda > Aplysiida > Aplysiidae > Aplysia > Aplysia californica. The sequence continues at coordinate 1,136,896 of NW_004797358.1, read as the reverse complement.
GGGCAAAGATAGAAGGATAATTCTTCCCATAAAGCATGAGAGGGCTCATCACTCCACCTCCCATGTTAGACAAATCTGTAACAATCTCAAAATACCAGTAGCTTATATACTGCCATAAGCTGACAAAATGCCTTTTTTCATTTTTTACGCCAAATTTTTTTATTTGCTAAATCAAAAACCTGATTAGTTACCCACGTGTGAAAAAAAGGAAGCAAAACCGGCTATCTTAAAAAAATTAGTCAGAATTCAAATTTCGGAATAACTATTTCAAAATAGTTACGCTGACAAGAAGTCTCGAAACTGCTGTGAATTTTTTTTTAAGCGTTTGTCAGCTTGGCAGAATAAGCTTGAATGAAAGACAAAAATTGGCAGAAATAATCTGAAAATAATAAGCACCATATCTTCATTTAACATTGCACGCCACCAAAGACCATGAAAAAGAAATGGTGCAAGAAGAAAAATTTAATCTAAAAGTAAAACAACTGCATTAAAATTAAGTCAAGCACAATTCTCTATCAAAACCTCAGTTGCAAATATTACCTCTTTCAGCCAGTCTTATGGATTCCACCATGTAAGGTACGAGGAGGCGATTGACAATGAAACCTTTTTCATCCTGAGAAATGAAAAGGTAAAAAAAATAAAAAATAATCACTCCCTAAAAGCCTTTCACTTTCAGTCACAATCAAGTGAAAAATGCAGATGTAGAAAGGAGAAGGTCAACGCACAATTTGCTACACAACACAACCTGTTATAACATTGAAGTGTTATTGACATTTCATTAGCAAACACAGAGTCTCACGCTTACTACACATACTTTTAATTCTGCGTCTTTCAGCTCTTCACATCTTCTTCATACCTCTTCCTCTACTTCTAACATCCATTCCTCTGTCAAAGTAAAAAATCAACGCAGAGAGTGTAAAAGTTCTTGAAGACCCTGCAGCATTTCCCCTGAAAAGCTATCGGTACCAACTCTTCATTTGAGGTAGAAATTTTATTAACCCCTAACAACAACGAAGCTTGTTATAGTTATAATGCATAATATCTCGTACTATAGAAAGGAGGAAAAAAAAGACCCACTCAACACCCTTAAAAGCCATTCTATAAAAACCAACAACCATAAACAAATAAACCAAAACACAGTGACACTCATTTCTTTCCCTCTGTTCTGCTTTTCACTCAATATAAAATTCAGACATTTACAAGATCTACCATTTATACACCACTTTTTAAATCAATCTAAGGTAATCAATACTGTATTGAAAGCGCACCTTGCATTGGACAGTTTTCTTTCCAACAGCTTTTCCAAAGGCCTCTAAAGCATTGTAAGTCTCCTCTGATGTTTCTGGAATCCTAATGACCTGTTGCAAGATTTTTTAAAAACATACAACTTCACTTAAAAAAAGGAATTACTGATGCAAAGTACAGAAACATAAAAAATTAAATGCCACAAAAATAATAACCAACAATGCTACAAAAAAAATTCCACAGGCCTGTATATATATAATATTATTTATATATAATATAGATAATGGTGGAGTCCGCTTGAACTGAAATCTGCAGGACAGCCGAATTTTCTTCGGTTTAGTCGTGTTTTCAGCTTAGAAAGGGTTGCTCAAATAGTGACGACCGTTGACAAAGTAGAGTTAGGAATGCCATGTATGACTTAAATTTCACTTTTTGAAAGCTTTTCCGATCTATTTCTTTAGGTAACTGCAACATGAGCAGCAGACTGTACACATAGTGCTTTCTCTTCGACATCGTCAGCTTGCTTAATCTGCCAAACAGTTACAGAGAACAGACACAAGAGTAGATGAGCACATTGTACTGTGCTCTGTGCTAGTCTGAAAAGTTGAGAAAGCACAGTGCCAGTGACGCCATGAAACATACCACATGCTGTAATGTGTTCACGTGTAGGGTCTACGTGAATTAACTTCACAGAAACAATAGGCCACAGCCAACCAAAGGTCGCGCATCAGAATTCAGACGTGTATTAACTATCCTTGCCTCACTATGCCCATACACAGTGTGCAGGTCCATTGATGTTAGTGATAAATGTAGACACACAGTTTGGCCCAAGGTTGATACTGTTTGCTACCTTGAAACGTATAAAACTTGATATTACATGAGGGTTGCTGAGAAGATTTAGTTGACATAACCATCAAAATCTTTTCCATTTAGAAATGTGAGCGTTTCAGCTTTTATCTATAGTTTTCTTACAAAGGCAAAGAAAAACATAAATCAGGAATTTTATATTCTTAAGGTTTACCGTTGTTTTCTGACTCACCATTTTCAGTTTGAGTGGACTCCACGTTATACAATAATGTAATTTTTAGAAAAAACAAGCGTTGTATGCAAATAAGCAAAGCACTTTCTATTCTTTTGTTTGAGACCAAATTATACTTTCTCATTACACTATTTAAAATCATTAAAAAAGCAAAACGCATACAGCTTCCAAAAACTTAAGGGCATGTGGGGGTTAAAAAAAATATAAAAAAAATCATTTTGGGGGCAATTTTAGATTTTTCGGTATTTTTGCATTCCTCAATCATTGGTCTATCATTTGGCAGTCGAAAACAGCTCCAAAATGCATTCGATAATACTATAGTAATAGTAATTATCAAGTTTTCTTTAAATGTGTAATAGGCAAATTTATTATTGGTTTGATCTTTATCGGCTATTTTTTCAAAATTGTGTGTGTTATGCTTTTTTTGTTTTTCAAGCAAATCCACTGAAACTTGGCAGAAGTAAGATTACTCCTTGTTTACTGTTTAAATGTCAGAGTTTTCATTTTTGATTTCTGAGAGTTTATGTATAAGAATTTAGAATGCAAATTGTATTACACAAAACCCTTCATGATTTTATTATGTAAAAATCAAAATAATTGTTCAGTAAAAACGATCTTCTGTTCATTTCTTAATCATGTCTTGTACTTGTAGTATCTGCCTGCAAAGTTTTTATTCACTTAGTTAAAAAACAACAAAATATTAGGTTAAAAAAACTAACAATACAGTGGAACTCGGATTCAACGAAGTCATTGGGCTTGGCCTTCAATTTCGTTGAATCTGAGAGTTCATTATAGCAAACATAGGGTTTTGTGAAGATAATTAAAGGCACCGAGCAAGTAAGGTATAGTGTATTCAACTTTCTCAATCAAAAGTAGTTAAGTTTCAAATGAGAGGGATATTCGTTTCTTTGATACCGAAGAAATGCTGGAAAATTCCAGGAAAAAATACTGAACTCTACCAAGCACACACTGTAAAAAAAAAGGGGTCGATTCGTCCAAATGCACGCCTGTGTCATCTATAACGTATTGTATGCCAAACAAGTCATATTGCTGTATAGAGCCTAGCATACAGCAATGTTTGATTCCACAGTCCAGCGTGCAATTCATTACGTAGATATAACATTCACCCTACTCAAAGGAAACTAGTGCATCATTACAATTTGAACATGCTATGCCTGGTCACCTTATGTCAAGACAAGCTTATCATTGAAATATAAGTATTGATTAGTAGCTGGGGAAAAATACACAATACAAACAAAGCAGATGTAGTCTACAATTCATACAGAAAATTTAGGAGAAAAATATGTTGATATTTATTTGGATTTGTGGCCCCAAAGACCTTCGAACTATACACTAGTCATAATCTCATTTTGCCCTGCCAAAAAAAAAAATCATCCACAAGCCTAAAATAATACATAGCGAATGAGTTAAGACACAGGGACATTGCAGACCTATGAAGAGAAGTAAACAAAGCATTGGTAAAACAATAGTTTTAACCATGTTCCATTCGCATTAGCTTTTTCAAAATATTATTTAGTCTTTCAAGACTTGTTGACAACTGAGCTCCATCACAGAAAAGCCTTTTGTACTTACTTCTACTAACTTCATCATTGGAACAGGATTGAAGAAATGGAGACCACCAAATCTGTCACCTCTTTTGGTGGCAACTGCAATATCTTTAATTGGAATTGACGATGTATTGCTTGCAAAAACAGTGTGTCTGTTGAAGGAAAGGAATAAAAATAGAATGTCTGTTGAAGGGATCAATCAAGCACATGCAAGTAAGGTACAGTTTAAAAAAAGGATCAACTAAATGCTTGATGAGAAGAAATGAGTGGGGAAAGCAGAGAGAGAGACGGAGACCATCAGAGGCAGAGCGCCTTTCCCACAGGTGCTTCAGTCTTTATTAACTTCTTGATACTTTAATAGACCAGCAAACACCCATGGCCCCTAGATATACTCTTCCAGCTGATCAAAGTTCCTCACAAAAACATGAAAAAATGATTATCAGCTATAACATCTCATTACTATAACCAAGAAGGCACAGCCAACACACAATAATGAAATTTTTCATTTTCTCTGGAATATTGCAACATCTTAAATATTATTTTTACCTGAAGTCGTGTACTTTTAACTTTAGAAATAAGAGCTCATTTAGAAATATCAGTGCTTCCACCAACTGAAGCTGAAGAGTAAGAAAAATTCTGGCGGGGGTCTAGGGACAGAGTCCCGGTGGGGGAGCCCCTGAAGAAATTGAAATTTAGTGCTTTTAGAGGGTTAAAAATGGCATTTGGGAGCCTGTTTGAAGAGATTGCCTAAAACCATAACATTTATTTGTTCGCGAACTTTTTGTCTTATTTGATTTTTTCACCTACATATCTTTCCATTGCTGGCAATGTTCAAAAGCAGGTTCCCCTTCCATTGCTACTATAATTCAATTAATTTATCATCGCACGATTGATAGAAGGCAAACCTGGGAATAATGAATAATGCACCTTCACAATACAGTTACCCAGCGTATACCCTAATTTTCCACAATTTTCACGTCTGAATGTTGCATGTCACAACCTCGGAACACCACTTTGAATTATTCTTGATTTTAGTAGACTAGTTTTAGCATAATATATTTCATTGCAGTCCTTATCGCGTTCTTGTGCTGTAGAATCTTCGCACTGATAATTTCTCAAGATCTAGACAATAAATTTGCAAACAAAGCGTGCGTTGACATGAACCTGTGCAAAGAGAGGAAGGGACGTAGTCATCTCAATTCCTTGATATTCTCGTGACATCCCTTGAAGGGTGGGGGTCACTGGTCGATAATGTGACGACAAGTGACTGTTTTGTGAAGGATTCCCCGACTGCGTTTAAGAATACAAAGGCATTGAATGGGGGGCGGCGCAGAAAAACAGACGCAATGTAATCGGCAGGAACTGATAGGTTAAGGGGAAACTGTTGGTGAAAGTCATAGAGACGACGGCCCGGCCACGTGGCTTTCCAAGCGACCACCCCCGACCGTAAATTCCTGGGCGACACCAGAATCATAAAACTCTACATTCAGAGAAACATTTCTCTTGTGATTCGTTAAACAAGTACGTTACAAGTTCTTTGAGCACAGCTGATTAGGCTTACTTGACTAATCTATAATCCAATAGAGGCCTATCTAGTGTTTTACAGCATTCACGTGTGTTGCACATCATAGGCCTTGTTCTAACTAAACATTACATGTAGTCACTTAATCCCCAGTCAGACACCTTCTTTCCAAGATGCATTTCCAGTGACCAATCAAAAAACATTTCAGTCCCCCAACCAGGGTTGGTGATTTTTTATTTTTTTTTCATAAAAATTTAAAAAATCGATTTTTTTTATTTAAATCATGATTTTTTAAATTTAAATCAGATTTTTTTTTTTTTTTTTAAATGTCGACACAGTTTGGGATTTTTGGTTGCTAAAAGTATGTTCTTTTAGTGCAAAATGCATTGTCTTTATTTTAACTAATGATTAATTTAAGCAACTGCAAAAGAAAGCCTTAATCTGCTACATAATAGTATATATATTATATATATATATATATATATATATATATATATCATATATATATATATATATATATATATATTATATATATAATTATGGCTACAGACAAAAAATATATATATAGACAGTCTAAAAGGAAGGGGGGGGGGGTAATTATGCATAGATAAACTTGCATTTTATTACAGTGTGTGTGTGTGTGCACGCGCTTGTGTTTGTCTAAAAAGAAAAAGAAAATGTTAATTTCAATAATGAAAAAAAGTAAATTGAATGCTGTATTATTTTACAGTGACAGGGGGGAAAGCAGACTTTTAAGCATGATTTTATTAGTCTACTAAACCTTATATACTGTTTTATAAAACCAAGGAAAGGAATTCTGAATATTTAAAGATGTAAAAACAAAATACATTTTTTTAAAGTGATTTAAATCATTGAGTTTTATTTTTAAAATCAAGTTGATTAAAAAATTTTTTTAATCAACTGATTTAAATCGACCTGATTTAAATTAACCCAACCCTGATTTCAATTATAAAAAAAAGTCAATTGAATACTGTATTATTTTACAGTGACAGGGGGGAAAGCAGACTTTTAAGCATATTATATTAGTCTACTAAACCTTATCTGTTTAATAAAACCAAGGAAAGGAATTCTGAATGTTCAAATATGTAAAAACTGAATACATTTGTTAAAAAGTGATTTAAATCACAGATTTTTATTTTAAAAATCAAGTTGATTGAAATATAAAAAAAATCAACTGATTTAAATCAACCCAGCTTTGATTTCAATTATGGAAAAAAAAGTAAATTGAATACTGTATTATTTTACAGTGAAAGATGGGAAAGCAGACTTTTAAACATGATTATATTAGTCTACTTAACCTTATATCTATTTTATGAAACCAAGGAAGGGAATTCTGAATGTTGAAATATGTAAAAACTGAATAAAAATAAATTTTTAAAAAAGTGATTTAAATCACTGATTTTTATCCAAAAAATCAAGTTGATTTAAATAAAAAAAATCAACTGATTTAAATCAACCCAACCCTGCCCCCAACTCCCCAACATTTCACCGACCAGTCCTAGATCTATGTGTCAGTGTACAGTTGGGTGTGAAAACACTGTCCTGCACTCTCTTTGTTCTGCGTGAGGGCTAGTCTCACCAAATATCAGGTTTTCTATGCTTGTCTTATGCAGGCTGTGCAGATTGTAGCAAACATTTCTCTTTGTCAAGCTTTACCTGTCGGCAGGTTTCGGAGATCGAAGCGTGCGTTTAGAGGGAGTGACTGTGCGTTAGAATGTCTAAATCATATATAGTTTAAAAAACCATCATATGACGAAAACGTGCGTTTGAGTGGAGCGTGCTTTTGTATGGCGCGCTTTTAGGCGGAGACTACTATAACGCGATGTGTTTCGCTTGTCTGCGCAAGCCACACCGTCCCCACCCATTCATTCCGGCCTTTGTTGTTGGCACATATGGGCTCTCCCATTCTTTGTTTCGCAAGATCACCAACAACTGGTGAGGTTTTACATGTATTGGCCTACCGTATGCGCTGTGCACAGCAGAAACAATATTTCGCTATAACTGACTCGAGTGTTTGTCTGGTTGCGCTATAGCAATATTTTATTGGCAAAGATAAAGAAAGAAAAAAACCCCAGGGTTTTAGAATTAGAATATTGTCGTTATAATAGACTCCTCATTATTTCAGGACTCGTTAAAAGTGGACTCCACTGGACCAATTTTGAGAGACAATTGTCACCAAGAAGTACTTTCTGTTATATTTGAACAGGTTGACCATGACAATTCTGAAGAAAAATAACTATTTGCTTAAAATAATACCAGTAACACCGTCATTGAAAATAACAAAGGTTAACGGAGGTAAAAATAGTGTGTCCTCCACTGTTTCATATCTGCAAGCTTTTGATTTGATATATGCAATTTTCAAGTGGACACACTGAGCACTCATCAAAACAACAAATCTTATCACTCACTGAGGAGCAGCTTCATCTAATGTAGCAAACAGCTTTCTCTTAACGTCAAGATTCTCGACAATTGCTTCTACCACCAGATCAGCACTTTTTACAGCAGAAACAGCATCGGTTTGCAGGGTCAAGTGTCCCATTGTGTCAGCAATATACGTCTGTTGAGCCTACACAAACAAAGAAGAATTATAAGAATAAACTTGAGAAGTAACCTGATGTTTTAGTGTTTGTCATGGCACATGGGTATTTGATATAATAAAAAAAGCAAAGAGAATCTAGGCATTTTTTAACCTTAACCATTCGGACTTTACAAAGTAAAACCTTGCTTTTATTTTATGATAATTAATTAACACATCCTTTTCTCCCAGAATTTAGAAAACACTGATGACTATCACAAAAACAGAAATTACATACAATCAGTTGACCTCCATGATAACGAGTAAATTCCAAGTGAGGTATATCGGTACTTTTCAGTAATTATCAAAATGGAAACAATCAGGGCACACATGATCATTTACTTTTTGCAATGAATTTCTGCTTTAATTAGAATGAAGCTGATTATACATCTTGGGAAATATGAGACATGATGTATAAAACTGATACTAACGAACATAAGATAAATACCTTAGGATCATCTGGAAATTTCTTTTTCACAACACGAGACAGACTTTTTTTAATGGAGGCACTAGCTTTGTCCACAATGTCTTGGGTCTGATCTACAACTGTGACCTTGTGACCAGTGGAAGCAGCCACCTGGAAAGGACAAAGAACAATACCCATTAAAGAACAATGAATCTTGTGCAACCTCAGTTATTTCATGTCTCCTTTCACCCCTCTTTTTTACACATATCTCTCAGATACCGTAGCTCACTGTCCAGCCATACTATATTATATCCTTTGTAAATAAAAAAACGCAGTTCGCGTCGGGTGACCAAAGTTGGCGCCATTTTGTATGTTCAACTGGGCGTGCTGTGCACGATGCCACGAAGTGAGAGAGGAGGGTCCACTTGTTGACATAATGCTACTTTTAATCTCACCCCTGGTGAGAATAACCCATGTCTCGCTATTTCCCCTCCCCCCCCCCCCCCCCCGGCGAGAATTGATCCTACCCAGGTGTGGGCGTGAGGCAAGGACTTCCCCCTGACCTCTCGCAGGCCGATAAAATCACCTAGGCCCTTAGTGGCTTACTGCATGTGGTTGGGAACGAATAATAATTTATTATAATGTAAAAAACATTTTTCACCTCTCCAGTTTTAAAAAAAAGGCTCACTACACACACTACTGTGCGGGATGTGTGGTGGGACAGGCCTGCGGCCGGACCATTATTTGTTTACACACTTAACAACGGCAGGCCTCTCTGCTTGCACACAATAAATTATGGTTCGAGGAACAGAGAGCGTGTACGAACGTAACGAGACACAGACAATAAATGCTCTTGCACGACGGTAGTTCTAAGGGTTGTAAATTAATCAGACCAAATGGGCGAGGACATTAAATTGTGTTAACTAATTTAATAATCAAGCAATCAAAGCTTTCATCTTCTTTCTTTCATTTTTCTTTTTTTCTTGCCTCTTCTCACCTTTTCTTCTTGAACATTTGGAGTTTGGAGCCAAAAAAAGAGCCAGAGGGCCAAATGAAATTCTCCGGGCCAGACACGATCCCAAAGAGTCAAATTTCTGGGATTTGGCTCCAAACTGACAACCCTGACAGTGAATATTCGGGCACGAACAGAGTGACAAACACGACGCTGTGGAGCATCAGCCCTGACCCCCCCAGGGTCATGTCCGTTAACCTCTAAGCCCTGATCCCTCTCAGATCATTTCCGGTAAAACGAGGGGGTGAGAATAGCGAGACATATGGGAATAACCACTTCCATGTTGTAAAGTCCTTGACTTCAGTACAGAAGAGCGTCTTCCACGGCTGTTAGAAAGCGGTACTTTAGTTCGCAGGCAGCCAGCGCACCGCACCTTGTAATCTGACCCCGGTCACCGGGTCATGAACTCGTGGCCAGGGGAATTCCCCGTGTCCCGCTAACAGCATTGTTCATTTCATTTTTAGGACAATTAAACTCGCAAAATACGCCGATCGGTGACTTTATCGTCATTTTATTTGGCCTGTTTGGAACAAGGGGGAACTTCTGTACTTACTGAGAAAGATGCAAAATTGTATGAAATAACGATAAATATATATAGCGCTCCAAAAATGGCTCATATTTTACCATTGCCCTTTGGCGTGAATATTTTTTCATCTAAATTCCAATCAAACAAAACTTAATCAACCCTGCAATTTCACATAAAATACACCAGAAATGGTCAAATATCAAAACTCACTTTGCTGTTTTTGAGGGAAGTCGATGGTTTTGGAGTAGTGAAGAGTTGATTGCAGTATCAATTTTTTTTTCTTTGTCGGAGGCACGTTGGATAATAGTTTTGGATTTGACATGACGGGGTAAGATTGCATGACAACTTTCAGCTGTTGTTCGATATTACGTATCCCAGCTCCTCTTCTCTCTAGCTTTGCCGCAGAAGCATGGATAAGTACACCACCCTGTTTCCCATGTAAAGCCAAACAAAACCCATATGCTTGTATCCACGGGATGTAGTGGTTTTCGAGAATGTGGTGTTTGGGAAGTACCTTTTCACTAAAGTGTCTCCTGTAGAATGACATGTAAGTTTTGATGCATGTTGTCAAAGTGTGGTAGTCCGCCTTTTGACACTGGTTGGCCGTGTGAGATGTGAATGTGAACGTCCCGAAACGCGTTGTTTAAATGATTGAATTTTTCTATGAGAGTGTAAGCCGTGTCAATTATGTTTTGGTTGTGGTTGTTTTCTACCGTTTCTTTTACAATAAATGCCGTGAGGTCTTTATAAAGCGACTCATGATGTATTTGTGGCAGTGATTGCCAGTGAAAGAGCGGCCGTGATATGCCTGCGGTGTGATGTTGTGCGAGTAAATACCAGTCCTAGGGTTAGGGGGTTCGTGCTGTAACTCCGACAACCTGTCTTCTTTCTCCGTCTATTGTTTTTGAAAGTCAATTTTCTCCTCTTTAGAGTCAGAAAGTACATCGCAACCTTCTAAATGTCTAACCTCCCCATTTAGTTCCTCCCCACAACTCCATATGTCTTATCTTGTCCACGCAAGCTTTACAGATGGTTTTTGAATGTACTGTCTGTGAATCCATTGTAATGCTAACACCTAAAGCAAACAGAGTGTCCGACGCAAATTTAGAACTCTGCAGGGGTCGCCTTTTCTGTGCCTTCTGCTTGACTGACAGTGTTCTGCCACCACAAGTTCTGAAACGTTCGTGTAGCTTTTGAAAAAGCGAATCCTCTGTATGCTTCTCCATTTCTTAACTGGGCTAAAATATTCCAAAAAAGCGATGTGAAGTCACAGCGGTTATAGAGCGCCCATTTAGTTTCGGCTGGAACGAGGCAAGCAAGCCCGCGCTTCCCCAGGTCACGGGGTCATTTACCTGCGCCGCCGGGGATTTCCCTAATCAGCCGAACACCGGCAGCGCTCTTGTATTTTTTGCAAAGTTTACCAGCACAGTGAGCCAAAGCTAATGTAAGATGAATATTTTAATAAAGACCACGTAAATATTCAACATATTAAGGAAGAAAATGAAGAAATCGGAAGAACATGGTACATTACACTTAAAAGCTGTGAAGTTCTCAAAAAGGGGACTTAATTTGATAAATGTGTCATGGGTAATCAATTATAAACATCGATTTAAATAGGATTGCCCCCAACGAATTCAATCAAATTTGCACACAGGACTGAGAACATAATGAAATTTGTACTGAAAAAGGGGCATATGCACGAAGTTTCTGGATCCGTAATTATTCAGGTTTGAAGTTGATTTTTGCAATACTCTTGCTTTGCGACCTTGTTTTTTCATAGCGATATCCACGATACATGTAACTACAGAACAGATCTTTTCTTGCCAATACACTTATGAAAACACAACCTAAACACAAAATACAAAAAGAACACAATATTGCTGGACTGGAGGAATTATCTCATTTTTCCGCTGTAAGCTTTCGTCTTTTGATGGGTGGTGCACACGACAGAGTAGCTCAGGGTGGGTTTGGACGTGTTGTGACTGCATGATTGTTTTGACGTGTTTTTCTTTGTCTGTTAGGCCACGGTTGCATGAATGAGATCACCCCCTTGCTCACAATGGAAGGCCATTCCAAACCCACATTTTTGTATCCAAGGAACGCAGTGTTTCTCAAGGATGTGTTGTTTGGGGATGACCTTTTCTTTTGATCGATTTTGATTGAGTAGCACGTGTTTTACAGCACTATCGACTCCAGACCTTTTATTTGCCAAATATGTTTCTGTATAAAGACATAGATCGTGTGATGCATGACTGAATAGTGGTATTCTCTCTAAAGTGATTGGCTTTCCATGTGCAATTACTGTGTGGATATCTTTGAAGGTGTCTTTTATGTGAACAAATTTCTCTCTCAGAACAATTAATGCGGTGTCTATTATGCTTTGATTTCGTGTACATGCAACTGTTCCTTTTGCTAAAAATGATGCTAGCTGTCTGTACACATGGGCTGTGATGTATTTATGGCAGTGGCTTTCCTATAAATGAACGGCTGTGGTAGGCCTGTGGTGTGATGTTGTGTTGTTTGAGGATGTTATCAAATTCAGAGCAGGCAGGACTTGACCTTGGAATAAGCTCCTCAAACTCTAACTCTGACAGCTGATCATGTACACTAGAACCCTTCCTCTCAAATCTCTCTGCTTCTCGTGGATTATCCGACAAAATCTGACAGCCCTGTAACAATTGAATGTCCTCCTCAATTTTTTCCAGCCCTCTTTCATTTTTTGCCGTAGATATGCACATTTTGTCCTATTCCAGGCGTGCAATTCTCCATAGATTGATGGACCAGCTGTACATCTATATCATGTGCCAGCTGTACATCTATATCATGGGCCAGCTGTACATCTATATCATGTGCAGCCTCCTCAAGAAGGCGATGATGTTTGAGCACAATGCCCACCATATGATCATGTTGAGTGTGGCACTCCATGACAAAAATATTGTTAAAAATGACAACGAAATTCAGATGTAGTAGAGGCAAGAAAACTAAAAACAGCATGGATGAATGTTCAGAGTGGTGGGTTGGTATTTTTTTTAAATCACAGAAAATCATAGAATAACTTCGTGCATTTGAAACTTGCACATGTAAATGGAAATTGTCACCACAGTTGATACATGAATTTCTGTTTAAATCGTTGGGGGCCGGATTGAAAAATCTAAATCCAAACTGAAAAAGTTCTAAACATTGAAGATGCCAGTTTGAAAATCACAGACTTACTTAAATCCCTTGTAAAACTGATATAATCGGACTTACAAGAAAACAAGTTATACCGGCCTACAGGTCAAACATAGCACGTTACAATGAAATCTCAATCGGCCTTGTAGCATTTATAGTTTCAGAGTTAGGAGGCTTTCAATTCGCACTAAAACGCCATATTTACTACTGCCCCGGCACAGGAGGAGTGGCGCTGCGGTCACCCCAATTAACCCCTCTGACAAGTGATTTATGACTACGCGCTGGGCTGTCGGGCGGGGCGGGCAGGGTGGTGAGGATGGTCGGGGAGGAACCGGGGAAGGAAAACTAAGTGAGCGGTCTGGACGGTATTTCATCCGCTGTGAAGTGTTGGAAAAATAACGCGATATTTAAGAAGAAAAATGAGTGAATCACAGGGGAGGGGGAACCTTTTTTAAAAAATCATATAAAATCACACATTCGCTTCCCACAAATAACATTTGCTCACACGGTTCAAGTATTGCTGTCTCAAGTGAAGCAGAGAAATCTGAGAGAAAAATCTGAGTTTGGCTTTTGAGATAATTAACTCCAAAATAGAATATAATTCAAAATGCAACATTAGATGAACAAAACACTTGTACTGCAAAATACGTAACTGCTATAACACCAGTGAGATTTCCGGAGCGAAAGTGGGATCGTCTTGTTAGTCTTAAGATGATCTTTAAAATGAGATGATAAACAGGCTTCTAGGTTGATCAGATTGGGAGAAATAACGAGGGAAAGTGATACGAAAATTACCAGAACCGATCTACGCAGGCACAGCGGTGGGCATCGCTATCGTCACGGTTGTTAAGCACGGGAGTGGCCGACTGACACTGATTTATTACCTTCACCCGGGAGGTCAGACTGGTGCTCGGCCACCAACTAAAGTACCACTTTCAGTCGCATTTTAACAGCCGTGCTTCACTGTAAAAATGGCCCCGAAGACTGTCTTTACAGGACCGTAAAAAAAGCCCCGAACACCATCTTTACATGACCGTAAAAACAGCTCCGAACACCACCTTTACAACATGCGATTAAACGTAGAGAGACGCAAACTACTTTTAGGTAAGGCGCCCATCTTGTTTGACGTCAGACCAGGATACCCCTCCGATCATGTGACTACATCTTAGTATAGCCAACCGAACAGCACCAAAGATGGAAGTGTCTATGTATATAATGCTTAATCTACTACTCGCTCTCAGAAGTTCTGATGGCTGAATTGACAGCGTGTCAGCGTTTGAAGTCATGCGATGATTTTAGGAGCGGTTCGATTCCGGTCCCGCACAGTTTTTTTTTCTCTTCTCCTCCTCCCAACTGACCAACAGTCCCATAAATTATAATTTGTAGAGCTGCTTTGAAGTTGTTGTTTTAAAAAAATGTATATTAGTGATGAAGAATGCAGGAGAGGGGGGCGGGGGTTAGATCTAGATCTAGATTTTTTTCTAGATCTAGGAAATCCGATAGGTTACCGAAAACACGTCGTTCCATGTGGGTATCCCAGGAAGTGATGACATCACAGTACTAAAATTAGCAGCTAATCAGAAAGATGCATCTTCTACGTTTAACAGCATGTACCTTTACAGGACCATAAAAATAGCCACTGCCTTTCTTGAAAATATTTGATTTGAGACAGCTTTAGTGGCCATTATGTGTGTGAACTGCAGCAAAAAAAACTGCAGTTTGACCCCAGTGCTCTGTGTGCGGTAGTGGTGGGCGGTACCGGCGAAATCCAGTGTCTGGTGCCGAGAACCGCCAGTACTGGCACCGGGAGTGATTCCAGTAGGTGACGTCACAGACTTTGCGTCTTGCGTCCCACACCACGATCAGCACCTCCCGCACCCCCCCCCTCCCACACACACACACACCAGGCAGAATTGGAGAGGCGAACTGTGACGCAAAATACCATTGAAGTTTGCCGCTGCGTGGAATTAAAATTTGCAAGCAGAATTTTTTTAATAGTTTTATCGCCGCTAAAAATTGATTTCAATTTGGGAATCAGCGTATCAAAATAAACAAAGTGGCTCGCGTGGACAGTGGAACCTGATTTGAAGCCATATTATAAATTTAAGCAAACTTCGTTTTTGGTTGTCAATTTTGAATCTGAAGTCCTGTATCAAGGTCACCCGCTGCGTTGTGTGCAGCTGACGTCACAGCCGCTAGGCCTAGCCTAGGCCTTCACACTGCACACTTCCCGTAGCCCGATAAGAAAAAAAAAAAAACGACGCGTCGGCTCCTTTTCAGAGCCGGTATTAACCGTTGGTGTCGGCTCCTTCCCAGAGCCGATACTGGAGGCCAGGTGTCGGTACCGACACCTAGAACTGGGAGTTCCGGTACTGGGTACCGATACCTTCCCATCCCTAGTGTGCGGGTGTGAAAGTAAAAAATGATCTAAACCTAGAGTCTAGACTCTAATCTAGATCTAGATAGATCTAAATCTAGTCAAATCTGTCTAGATTCTAGATCTACCAGTCTTTGAATTAAGTGCACGAATCTAGGTCTAGAATCTAGATCTAGATCTAGATCTAGATCTAGAGACTAGATCTAAATCTAGATCTAGATTATAGATATAGATTCTTGATCTAATCTATATCAAGATTTAGGAGGCAAAAGACTGAACTTTGAAGGACTGAAGGACTGAAGTCTGAAGGACATGATTTTACCTGTGCGATTCCAGATCCCATTAAACCACTGCCAATTATAGTAACAGTTTTGATCGGACTCCATTGTTTTGCTGAGGTTGCCAAACCCCTCACAAATATTTTGGAGGAAAACGACATGCTTGAGGCGTTCCACTCGGTCGGATCTCAGGTTCCAGAGTTCCAGGTTTCAAGTTCTTGCCCGGCTGGCTGAACCGAAGAAAAGAGACTTTGAACTTTGAACTTTGTCGTGTGTGACTTGCGGCATCGATACTTTCTATAGAAGATATATTTTTTCGTAGCCTCAGTAAAAATTCATAAAACTATTTTTGTTGATCATAAAATGTTACCATAGCCAAATTTGATTTTAAAATTGTTTTAAAGTGTTACAAATATTTCTATGATAATTAAATGAAAAGTCAAAATACCAATCCTATCCGATTTTAAAATTTAGGCCTGGGCAAGGGACTGGGTTTCCGCTTCCTTTTCTAAACAAAATTTACAGAAGGTATTGTTCGTATTAGAAACTGTAGATTCTATCCGTTTTAATCAAATGCATCTATATAATTTTTTGAATATTTTTTCATAAACTAAAAGTGGAATATGTATTTATTCAGTGACAGAGACAAAAAAAGCCTTCTCTCCTTCCTTTCTCCACCATTAGAATGATTTGTATGAAGACCATGTCCGCTGTTTGGACATCTCGAACGTCCCTCTGTTCTTCGATCTGCTTGCTCTAGGCATAGAATCTAGATCTAGATCTCTATAGTAAGCTACTAGATTTAAGTCCACACCACCTAATATCTCGTTCGGCTTAGTATACGTTTCTCTTAGGACATGATATGTACGTTACGTAAAGCTCGGCCCACCTGCAGTTCCCAATTTCATGGAGACAACTGGTAGCTCTATGACTACGAGTATCCAGCCAGTCCCCCCTCCTGAGCCTGGTCGTAATCAACCATCAGACAACAAGGCCCCTCGGCCTGGAGTCTAGAGGTCCGGCCACACACGTAGAGTAAAACATGGGTCTCAATATTCCACTATTTAGCGGATTTCTGCTACCGCCAATTCCTCCGCTAAACTCTGCTACCGCGATGACAGCGGGCCAATCAGAGAGTTGCTGGGAGCAGAGTGACTGCCAGGCCTCAGGAATTTGAAAAAAATCGCAGAGGTGCTGAAAATAGATCTAGATCTAGAGTGGTGTCGCCGGTACGCGTGCACTTCGCGATCGTTGAACGTATTTTCCGCCATTTCCGGCTTTGTACTTTCGTTTTTAGCTATTCCATTCAAGAACCTATTGACCTATAAAATGGTCTTGTCATAGTCGCCAGATTTCTTAAACGTTGTGTGCCGAACAGTTTTTCCAACCTAGGGTGTTGTCTTCACTGAGCGTGCATTTCTTCTAGCAATGCCAATCGGGCTTTCCCGCGAGGCGAAAATTTGGTCCCCGTTTACGGGCGATTTTGCGGACCCGGCCGAAGCGTAGGTGACTAACTTTGTCAACCTCGGTCTGCTCTATTTCCGAACCAATCCGAATGAAACTCGGCTACCAATCAGAAAATAGGGCAAACTAATGATATGTGGACGTTGAAGTTCGTACACATAAATTAACCTATACTTTTGGTGTCGGGAACACTTTCGTATCGTGTACACCGAAAACTATAAGGAGTTTGAATTTCAACGCCCAGATGGTAATAGATCTATCTATCCTCTATAGTGTGCTCAAATTTGAGAGTTCTGTGTCAAGTAGTTGTTTAGACCCGATCGTAAATCTACGACTACCCCCCTATCCAAAGCGGCTTCGCATGGAGACCGGCCATTTTCCCCTCACTCCCGTGGCAAATGTCTGTGACCTACAAATCCCCGCATGACTATTCCGGGCCCGTTCATTGGTCACTTGAAATAGGGCAATGGCGGGCGCGCGCATCCGGTTGTGTTTCTCTCTATTCCCCTGTAACATCGCAAGGGGGTATTCCGAGGCGAGGTTATCTCGTCTCGGGGTGTTCGCGTCTCAACGGGAAAAAAGAATTTTTAATTGTACGGCATGCTAGATTGAATTAACTTATCTTTTACGGTTGGCATGGTCTAAAGTCATCATAAAAAGCTTTGCAATTATTTAGTCACGCTGCCGACATATATTCTTAAAGATCCCATGTTGTGATACGATGCTATAAATAAAATGGACTCATCCCGACACCCCTTTTTCGCAAAATCGTAATATGTACACCACAATTTTAATTATAACAAAATAACTACGAAATTGGTAATAAATCTGACTGCAGAAATGATTTCTACACTCAAAAACACATCGGGTAGCCAAGTTTCTCTCGAACATTTGGATTAGTTACCGAGATATCGTCGATTTTCTTACAGAATCTGCTACTGCGTGGTCCACTTTTGAGGAGTATTTTCCTATATGTGGGTCATCCATATTTTGCCGACCTTTACAACCCCATAACTTTTTTATTTATGAACCGATTCTCAAAATTCAAGAAGCATAATTATCAGAATTGAAAATTCTTTCTTAGGTACCAAAAAAAAGGGGGCAAAAGTGAAAATTTAAATTTTCATTGGCATTGCTAATTTCTTCTCAGTGCGTGCATGGGATTCTTCACTGTGCGTGCACCCATATATACACGTTGAAAGCCAAAAGAAGAGGAATCTGATAACATTAATGCATTAAATGACCACACAGGAAGATAACAAGTCACTTTAGAAGCAAAGTAAGGCAATTTTAATTAGAATCTAAACTAATTTAATTTAGGGGGTATAAATAGTTCAAATATATAGTGAAAAAAAATCAAACAGAATTTTTCACAACTAAAATCCACATTTTCCTACTCTTCAGCACTCATTCCTCTGATCTTTCCATCTTTCACACAGTCCACATGCCACCATCCATGACATTCTTCAAACTGCAACCAAATAATCTCTAAAATTGAGTCTACTTTTTTTCTTAGTATTCTACTATATATTTCATTGTGCACGCGCAGAGAAAACTCGAGTTTTTTCAGTCTTCACAACGCGTGCACCCCCCCGATCCCGAAACCCGCAATACAACTTGGCATAGAACTCGATAAAAGGTCACGTGAAACACTCAAGGAAGGAGTAGGCACATTTTTTAAGCTAGGGGGCGCGCACAGTCTATTTGAACCAATCAGAGGCAAATAGGTCATAAAAACTAGTTCACAGGTCAGCGTTGAATGTCAACTTGCCACAGCTGATAAAAACACTCTCGATGATCCCTTGTCGGCAAACGAGTGATGGAAGTAAACAAAAATGGCTGCTGCACACACTGACGCATTCAATCAAACGCAATTTGAGGCTAAAAACAAAGGAAAACAAAAGTGCACGCACCGAGAAGGCGCACGCGCAGGGGCTACACCACTCTAGATATTCTAGATCTAGAATCTAGATCAACATCAAAGATTTCGAATAGAAAGTGGCTATTCTCACCCGCCGGAAGTTCTCGCAAGATCAACTCCTCCCCTCTTCTCTCTCTCTCTGTCTCTTTCTGAATACTATCGGTGTGGACGATCAAATTGACCAAAACAAAGTTAAAAAATGATGTTAAAACACAAAAGTAAATTAATTTGGTTGTCTACAAAGATGCTACGGCTATTTAACTTTTCGAATCGAGCCGAACTACGCGGGTCGCCTTTTTTTTTTTGCCCGGAAATTCTCGCGCTACTCCTCTCTCTCTTTCTCTCTCTCCACTGCCCACAGACAAAATTGTACGCTTTTAGTAGGCTACAGTTGTAATGGAACGTTTGTTCACGGCACAGAATTCTACAATTTTTCTGTTATCACAGTGTAGAATTTTGTGGTTTAGGGTGAACGCGCACCGGGTGAGAATAGCCACAAGACTCGCCTGCACTATTCTCACTCCGGGTGAGAATAGAGGCGGCCTTTCGAATATTACTTGAAAACCAAATCTGGTAACGTCTTTAAGTAAGTTCGTTTTTGCCGGTCGCGGTTGTTATAGTAATTCGGCTTATCCCGGTCTGAGAGTACATTTCACCCGAACAGGCGGCTATGGCGGCAAGCAGAATTATATGTGACATCGAGGCTCGACTGGAAAATGAAGATCTCAGAAATTTGTCTGTAAAAGTCGGTGCTTTTTCGGTAGTTCCCACCCCCCTTATTTGACTATTTGAGCCTAGATCTACATCTAGATTCTAGATCTAGGTCTATACGTTTGATGCGCGGCAAGCTAAGATATCAAACATGACAACTGCAAAACATCAAATTAGGTAAAATTTGGGGGGGGGGGGCTAAAAAACCCCTACTCTTGGGGTCAAAACCCGCGAATAACAATGGCGGGGTGGGAACTACCGAAAAAGCGCCAAAAAGTCTGAATACGCAACATTTGTAACATGCAGGTTCTGCATTATAAACATGGTGTCGCCATGAAAATATATTCTTCACTGTGCTGTCACTTGGGGGGGGGGGGGGAGAAAGTTATACAAGCGTCTTGTCGGGCACGTCATTGTGACCGGTCAATGAATCTGCGCGCGTTCTGAGCGCTGTGAAGTACACTACTCCGGAATGAGGGGAGGGGTTGTTTTTGGTTTTTTTAAAGATACACTCGGGGATGGGGGGAGGGCTGGACGATATGCAAATAAACGTAGAAAGACGCAAACTATTTTTAGGTAAGGTGCCCATCTTGTTTGACGTCATACCAGGATACCCCTCCGATCACGTGACTACATCTAAGTATAGCCAACCGCATGGCACCAAAGATGGAAGTGTCTATGTATATCATGCTTAATCTAAACCTCTCTTTCGGAAGTTCTGATGGCTGAATAGACAGCGCGTCTGCGTTTGAAATCATGCAATGATTTTTTGGAGCGGTTCGATCCCAGTCAAGGACAGTTGGGTTTTTTTTTTCTCTTCTCCTCCTCCCGACTTACTAACAGTCCGATAAATTATTGGCCTGATTTGTAGAGTTGCTTTGAAGTTGTTGGGGTTTTTTTCTAAAAATATATTAGTGATTAAAAATGCAGGTGGGTGGTGGTAGATCTAGATTTAGATATCTATATCTAATCCTCCTGCGTCTTTTCGGCAATTTTCCTGCTGTCTTCTATCATGTCCAAGAAGGCCTACTATCTAGGAAGGGAGTGTATACAGACCCGGGAACAAAGTCACAAAGTATACAGACCCGGTAGGGGAACTCTTTTGTGTTTTCGGAAAGTTTCAGCGTCCTCTTGGCTCAGGGACTTAGGGTAGGCAGTAGGCCAAGACCTAGGTTCTTCTAGCTCTATGGCCTAGGTCTAGATCTAGACAGACAGACATTTAAATCATTGATCTAGTTGCGAGGTTAGCCTAGATCTAGATTTCGATGAACGATTGTTTTTCCTCCGTTTTTTGGAGTTGGAGGAATCACAATTTGAAGAAAAGGACAATGCCATAATAATGATGATAATTTCAATCGAGCAGTCACCCCCTCCCCCTCCCTCTCCCTCTCCCTCTCTCTCTCTCTCTCTCTCTCTCTCTCTCTCACACACACACACCTACTACCGGGTCTGGGCGCTGAAACTTTCCGGCTTCACAAAAGAGTTCCCCTACCGGGTCTGTATACTTCGTGACTTTGTTCCCGGTTTCCGGGTCTGTATACACTTCGATCTAGGAAATCCTTAATGTTACCGAAAACATGTCGTTCCATGAGGGTATCCCAGGAAGTGATGACATCACAGTACAAAAATTAGCAGCCAATCAGAAAGATGCGTCTTTTCTATGTTTAACGGATTGTGGCTGGACGCAACACCAGAGGACAAAAAAAGAAAAGAAATTTGAAGTAAATTTTAATATTTAGAATTTTGATCACTACTACAGCTCTCTACAAAGTAAAGTGCACGTTAGTGCTTGCCTTGTGTATAAAATCGGGATCCGTCATAACTACTTGTAAGCGTGTTAATGAACTTAGGCAGGGGCGTAAGTGTTCGCGTTTCTTTGGATTGGTGACAGTAATAGTATATATTGTCTCTATATTTTAGCTTTTTGTTCAAGATTCGCAGATTTTCAGTGTCACTGCATCTTACCCTCCCACAGTTCTTACACCTCTCTCACTGAATAGGTTTACTTGAGCTATGCTATTCAAGTTATTTCTCTACTTTGAGTTTGAGCATTAATTTTGTCTTTCACGTTTATTATATGAGAATCATTACACCCAGACTGGTTCATGACAGTGGATATTCTGGTTCTAGGCCTTTTCCCAGGCTCAAAACAAGATATATTTTCATATAGTTTATATATGCAGGCGAATATGATGAAAGGAAAATATAAATGTCGCACGAGACCCCAGGCGCCACCACTTGCTGTACTGTTAAAGCAGTTAAAGGCCGACTTTCCTTTTTTTCTCTGCTTCAGTAGATTTTTAGATCCTGATCTGGACTGCAGTAGCCCCGTTTTCGTGTGATACTAGATTCTAGATCTAGATTTTGAAACTGGAAATGTTTTTTATCATCACTTTCTGTGGCCTATTCCTATTCGTGTCATGATAGGCCCTGCATGTCATATTTTTAGTAAGGTTTTCTTAAAAAGTAACAATGGTGTTTGTTGATGTGATGTAAGGGCTCAAAGGTTATCTAAAATTCTCTTTGGTTTCATCAACAGATGGCTCAGCGTCTTACTTTCAGGCGTAGGCTGTCCTACAACACAAATTCCAACCGCAGGAAAGTGTAAGTTTCATCGTTGTTTTAAGTCGTTTGTATTCTTTGAATTATTATTTAGTAGGCTTAGGCCTCGTGGATTTGCATTGAGGCCTACTTTTGGTCTATATTGTAAGTTTTATGTGTGTATGTATGGGTGAAATGTTCAGTTTAGTTAATGTAGGCCTATTTCACGACCTGTGCTTTGTTGTCGCATCTCCATTTTTTATTTTACAGTGAAAACAGTTCATAACAAAGAGTGAGCTGAAGAAGTCACATTTTCATTGTTAAAAGAAAGCACCGAGGTCGCAATTTGCCGGTGCTGTGCAGTTGAATTTTTTGGTATATAATATGGGGGGGGGGGGTATCGTCGTGTGATGTTTCCTTTGAAACGGCTCAAATTCCATGCTATTTGGTCAGCATGTCGGAACTGGCCCCAGCTGTCATTTATAATGTATCTGGTCCTTTAACTGGAAACCTTGCCTGTAGGTAGAAATGTGTCAAGATGATTTCTTCTCCTTCCCTCTACTAAAGCCAGATTTGGTTTGCCTAGTAGTATTTATTTAGTTAAAAGTTTGAATGCTAAGAGAGAATGTTATAACCTCCCGGGGAGGTGCTACTGGCTGAAGTGTCTATGGGCCATTCCCAAAGGGGGGGCATTAACATTATGTTCTTATGCACAGTGAATTATAAATGGTCTGATTTATCAATGTCATGCTCATAACTGCCTGAACTGCTGCTTTTTCTTTCCTAATCCTGTCGTCATTTTCCTCTACTTCTTTTGTATGTTTATCACACTCCTGTGACTCGTTATTTCTTGTGTGCCTTGATAGTCGAAGCAGACTTTGTGCTGTTGAAGCTAGAGATGTGAGCAGAGTAAGCCTGATTTTCTTTTTTTGGACTTGTCTTTTGACATCCACCCCTTGGCGCTCATATGACCTCATGCAGTTGGAAGCGCTGTAAAAACTCTACTAAATTACTAAACTACGGAATATAGTTGAAATGTCAGTAGTCGGTTATGTTGCTATTATAATTATTATATTGTATTTGTAGTGTTTGTTTTTTTGTCGTTATTATGAGCTTTTGATGAAAACAATTTGTTTTGTTTTATTTTTATTACTGCTGTTTCCTCTGGGACTGGTTAATTTTCGTAACTTATTTTATCATTTATTATTTTCACAGTTCTAAAACTCCTGGTGGAAAGTTGGTGTACCTTTACCAAAAGAAATTGGCAAAGACCCCAATATGTGGAGATTATAAGACAAAATTGAGAGGCGTAAGTAATTTTTAAAACTATTAAGCCCTTCTTGGTCTCACAATTTTTTTAAAATTTCTTTTTTAAGTTGTTTTCCCTTTGTAAAATTTGAAGGATGTGGGGGTTCTCACGTGTTGTTTAGTAAAGCAGAAATCGCTTATACTGAATTCTGTGGGGCCGCCAGTTTTTCTTCAGATTGTTCACATTTTCGGTTTAGACAGATTGCTTCTACATGGCTTCTGTTCTTCACCTTCTTCAAAGATTGGAAAAACTAGCTGAATCTGCCGACCAGCCGCACTGAATCTGCATGCGAGTAGATAGAATCTGTACTCTTCACTAACTAAAGGAGTGAGATGAGCCATATTTATATATACATGTGAACTAGCTTTGCAGAGACTATAGGGTATGGCCCACATTGGGGGGGGGGGGTTGTTTTGTGTTGTTCTGCATTGAGACCTAGAGTCACTAGTGGCTCCATCCACTGATACATTAGTGCTAAGAGTCTCAAACATAATCAGATCAGAGCTATGCGCTGGTTCCGTGCCCATTGAAGCGGGATTGGTCACACATTATTCTGGTACATATTAAGTTGTAGGCCTATGTGTTTGTGTGTATTTCTGTAAACGTTTTTCTGTGCTGCAAGGTGATGGGGAAAAATAAAACAAAACATAAACTAAACAAAAATATTTAGTTTAGGAGACATACTCCAACCGAATGCTAAATTTAAACTAGAATGGTTCTGCTGAACCACCCAAGAGTTTAACCAAAGGAACTAAATGCCTATTTTAGTTGTTACATTAGTGTGTGGTAGGCGCATGCTCACTTTTTATTTTCTTCGCTATGTTGTTTTTCTTTCAATAAAATTGTACCAGTTTTGAGTTGTCTGTGGTTGTGGCAAGGAAGTTGATGCTCACTGTTATGCATGATGTAGTTATCTTGGCAGCATTTCTGGTGAAAGAATCTTTCCCTTTGTTGATTGACTTTTGATAACATTACCAATATATAAAGTCAGGGTAAATGCATGGTTCTTATAGATTAAATATTTTTGCTTAGTTATGGTTTTTGTTTTATTTTCCCCATCAGCTGGTTTCTCTAACAAACATGTGAAGGTGGAGAGTTGTTGGAGAATACTTGAAATACATGGAAATCATACATTTTGTGTCTGGTCTTAAAATAATAGCTTGTAATATAGTTGGCGACTGCGTGTTATTTTTTGTAATGCAGTTGTTGTTTTTAACCGGGGGGGG
>NW_004797358.1:1096755-1111203 GCF_000002075.1 Aplysia californica | reverse complement strand
TGCATCGATCGACATGCGGTTTTCGCCAAAAGATTCTTTGAAATATTCTCCAGAGCATGACGCCCTTGGTTTTTTTTTCAGTTTTGCTGCGAAAAGCTAAATTTCTTTATTTCGCCGATCGCTTTTGTAGGCCGACGCTTCTGTCTCTGTAATTTTAGAAAATCCGGTGCAGAAGTGATATTTTACGAGGCGCATTTTGTTTTGAGAGTATAGATCTAGCTCTAGACCTTCTAATTTTTTGCATCTCTCAAGATTTGTTGCTCCATTAATGTAGAGAGTAAATATAATGGGCCAATGACTTTTAGTTGATGTTAATGCACTGATCATTCCTTTCATCGAAAGGGGGCCCAGCTAGTAATAGTTATAAGACTGGAAGTTCATGTCCACACTTTTATTAAACCTTGTTAAAAGACAGTAATTCAGGAAAGTTTTGCCAACTGAACTCAATGTCTTTTTTGTGCAGGGTTTGATTCCTACTCAGTAACTATTCTTTTGTATTTTCTCTTTTTTGCTTTTGTTTGTCATGTATGTGTTAATTTTAGGTTATTTAAGGTTGTGGCAAGATAATGTTCACTGTTATACTTGCATTCTACAAGCAGTTTTCACCCCAGAAGTGGGGGTTTTTTGCGCGCTACTCGACATGCATGCCCAACGATTATCTACCTGAGTGTGTGTGGAGTGGGCGAGAGGCAGTGTGCATCACACGATTTATTGTTTTGTCCCTAAAATAGCAATCTTTGTTGCTTCCCTTGATTCTCTGACACAGCGGATGCCATAACACTTCACGTATCCCTCGAACTACTGAGGCTGGCCCCAGCGATTTCGGGCTATCCTTTTTTTTTATTACTGTATTTGAAAATTTTGTGAACTGGCTGCTTTCTCAAATGCAAATACATAGTCTTAGCCTTGTTTCGTTATTTTTGCCTGCTGGTGTTACAAACATATTTGGAAAGATTGTGTGTGCGATTACTCAAAATACATGGAAATCACATTTTTGTCTGCTCATATATAAGATAATTTGTGGTGGTAGAAAATGTGTTAATTTATTCATTTCCGAGTTCTTTTGCTTGAGACCTAGAGTCACTAGTGTCTCCACCCACTGATACATTAGTGCTAAGCGTCTCATACATGAACAGGTCAGACTTATGCGCCGGTCCTTGCCCATTGAGGCGGGATCGGTTACTCATTGTTCTGATACACAAGAAATATAATAAAAATGGAAATTCATATCCAACACAAATTTATTGCAACTAGTTTTTATTACAGTAATTGTGCTAGTTTTGCCCTTGGAACTCAGTGTCTGTTTTATTTGTACGGGTTTGGATTAAAACATACTCGCTAATTCTTTATTTTTCCTTTGTTACTTTGGTTTACTGTCGTTTATTTTTAAAAATTAATATTGTGGCATAGTATTGTTCACTGTTATGTTTTCTTCCCAGTAGTGTGGATTTTTTTTTTGGTTTTTAAATATTTTTCCCTTTATGAATTAATGTTGTTGTTGTACTCGAAAATTTTGTGAACTGCTGGCTCTCTCAAGTTCAAACACACAGAGTCGGTGCATTATTTCATTATTTTTGCCTGCTAGTTTTACAAGATATTCGGAGAGGGGGGGGGTGTATAGGTGAATACTTAGAATTCATAGAAATCACACCTCAGGTAACTCATGGTGGTTGAACATTTTTTAATCTATAAATTTCCATGTTCTCTTGCTTGAGACCTAGAGTCACTAGTGTCTCCACCCACTGATACATTAGTGCTAAGCGTCTCAAACATGAACAGGTCAGACCTATGCGCCAGTCCTTGCCCATTGAGGCGGGATCGGTTACTCATTGTTCTGATACACAAGAAATATAATAAAAATGGAAATTCATATCCAACACAAATTTATTGCAACTAGTTTTTATTACAGTAATTGTGCTAGTTTTGCCCCTGGAACTCAGTGTCTGTTTTATTTGTACGGGTTTGGATTAAGACATTCACTCCCTAATTCTTTATTTTTCCTTTGTTACTTTGGTTTACTGTCGTTTATTTTTTAAAATTAATATTGTGGCATGGTAATGTTCACTTATGTTTTCTTCCCAGTAGTGTGGATTTTTTTCTGGTTTTTAAATATTTTTCCCTTTATGAATTAATATTGTTGTTGTACTCGAAAATTTTGTGAACTGCTGGCTCTCTCAAGTTCAAACACACTGAGTAGTTGCATTATTTCATTATTTTTGCCTGCTAGTTTTACAAGCATATTCGGAGGGGGGGGGGGGGGAGGTGTATAGGTGAATACTTAGAATTCATAGAAATCACACCTCAGGTAACTCATGGTGGTTGAACATTTTTTAATCTATAAATTTCCATGTTCTCTTGCTTGAGACCTAGAGTCACTAGTGTCTCCACCCACTGATACATTAGTGCTAAGCGTCTCAAACATGAACAGGTCAGACCTATGCGCTGGTTCCTTGCCCACTGAAGCGGGATCGGTCACTCATTGTTCTGATACACTACACGTTTAATGATATGAGAATTCATGTTCACTGGAATTGATTGAATATCTGATACAAAAGATAAGAGAACTATAATTTTCTTATACGTTATAAAAGATGGAACTTTGGAATTGTATTTCTGCTACAGCCGAAATCCTGTTATAATCGGGGCCCACTGTTTGCGTTAGCAGTTCGGTTTTTTGTTTATTGTTTATTCTTTCTTCTCTTCTAACTCGCAAAATCATATGGGTATGCTCATCCCAGGTCACCATTTTAGGACACATTTCTTGTTCATTTGATCAGATGACGGGACTATAATATTGTAAAAATATTTGCATCTGCTGTTTGATGAACTATATATTGATGTTCTAGTGGATTCATTACTCTTGTTTGAGACCTAGAGTCACTAGTGGCTCCATCCAGTGATACATTAGTGCTAAGAGTCTCATACATGAACAGGTCAGAGCTGTGCACCGGCTCCTTTTGTTCTGTAGAGGGATCGGTCACCTATTGTTCTGATACATAATTAATAGATAATACGTTTTGTACATGTAGCGTAAATGCGAACAGTAGTTTTCTGGTCTTGGCTTTTCTTGGAAAATGTGGAAGACTGCATGTACCTTTATTAGTTTATATTTCAGTAACTCATTACAGACTTAACATACCTGCCATTTTTTATTCATTTATTTGTTGTTTTTTTTTCAAATTTTATGGAACTGAATACTCATAATATTTTGCTGTTTTTGTCCTGTTTTGCTTCAGTGAGTACATTTTTAGGTTTCTGAAAGTTTGTAATTCTATTGAATTGATCCTTTGCAGGTGAGGGCAGTTCGACCCCACAAATTGAGTGCTATGAGCAAACGACAGAAGACCGTGTCACGTGCTTACGGAGGTTCCCGCTGTCATAAAGCTGTCAGAGAGAGGTACGAAAAAGATAATTGCTGAAAAAAAATTACTTCTTATGATTATAGTGTGGAAGATAGTTTTCTAGGCTTTTGTGTCCTATTCCTATTGGTACCAGTGCTTCTGATAGGATAGTGTTCGTCTCTCCTCTCTGTGCAAGCAAGGTTGGATTATGTTAGCATCAGAAGCTACAAGCAACAGGGGTCTTTGTGGAATCTGTCTGTCATTCAAAAGATCTAGCCAGGTCTTCATGAGAAACAGCATCAACCCTGCATAGGTGGTTTCATGATACAGGTGTACCATTGTGCTGGCACTCAAAATTGATGACACTGGATGTGGAGTAGTGGTGGGCCAAGAATCTATTCCAGAACCGATTCCTGCGATTATTGCTTCTGAGAAAAAGAACCGATCCCTTTTTCGTAAACTAACGATTCTCAATTACTCTATTTTTATCTATTTTTTCGTCAAAGAATGTTGTGGGGGGTTTTTTTGTTTAATGTTTGTGGTTTGCTACGTTCTGAAATCGAGGTTATTCTGAATCTTGAAGACTTAAGAAAGAGTAGTCGGGATGCAAAGTCATTGTCAAAGATTATATCGATCTAGTATACAGTGTCAAAACTTATTCGTTGCCTTTTTCTCATTCATCTGTTGTTGTTTTTAAATTATAGTAATATTCCCTTTTCTTTCAATTCAAAATCTAAAACTGTAACGTCTGCCCACGTGGCTCTATATTATAGACTGTCATTTCTCGGTGTAGGTCAGTGTTGGTCTCTGACTTCATACTGTAGAGATTGGGTGGGGTAGTGCCTGGGGTAGCACCCTCCCACCCCAAGTAATCAAAGGGATCGGACTAATTGCTACTCGCCGGAGGTCATTGCAGGGGTCGGGCTAACTGCTAGTCGCTGCATATACAATCATAACACTGGGTACGGGTTGAAACCAATGGAAGAAATCATAGAGCCCCTGGAAGAAATCACATCACTGGCTATAAAGAAAGTAATTGGGTTCGGCGCCGATTCCTAAGATTCCTAGCCTTTAATATTCGGGAATCTACGGTTACCGGGGAAAAACAGGAATCGCCCATCTCTAATGTGGAGGCACTTCAAGTACATAGTGCTTAGATTTTAGAAAGTACAGGCTCTGAACTTGGTTGTGAATGTCAGCTCTCTCTTTAGTTCAAAACCTTATCAGGCACTGGTGGACAGTGAACTCGCTGACTACTGTAATCACAGTTGATGGCAAAAATCTATCTCTATAATATGTATTTATATATTTAATGTATTTTTATTCATTTTTTTCCGGCGTATGGCTGCCGCCACGCCCCCTTTAATCCCTTTGTTGCTAGAGCGTGTGCTTTCCTTCTGTCAGTATTGATTTTCAGCTAAGCTGGTTAGCTTGGACAGCAGTCTCATGTATCAGTGTTAGGGAGTTTGCAGTCTAGATCTAGCCCTATCTTACTCAAATTTTTTTAAGCTTGCTCCTTTCAAACATCTATCGTCCTTATCCCCCCTTCTTTTTTATGTTTGTTACTCTCTTGTGACACCTCTAATCTTCTGGGGCTCATATAACCTTATGCCGTAAAACCTCTACTAAAAGTGAAAGTGAAAGCTTGCAAACCTAAATCAAAATGTGAAATCTTGTGCCTTTTTAAAATTCATTTTGGTATTTGTTTTGTTAGAACACTCGAGTCATTCAGAAAACCTGTGATTATCATTGCATGCAAGCCTAGCAGTAAAATAATACTAAGGGGGCTCTCGTGGCCTAGAGGTTAAGGTGTTCACCTCTCATTCAAAGGTCCCGGGTTCGAATCAGGGTGGCAACGGAAAACTTTTCTCCTCTAAAATTGTGTCCTTTCACCTCTTTTCCTGCTCTCTAGCAATGTTCTGTCGTCTGTTTTCGTCTCCACTTTCTGCCATCACCTCCTTTGCCCCCTCCTCTGGGCTCCTGACTCTTTCTGCAGCCTTTCTACTGCTTCTCCTTGGCTATTTCTTACTGCTGTGTTTCAGTCCCAGTCCCTAATCTTATAGTAGGTTAGATCTGATCTACGCCTAGCTTTAACGGACAAGGCGAAAAATCTCGGAGGGCCGGTGTGCAAGTTGTGCACGTTAAAGATCCCTTGGTGATCCAAATTGATAAGAGTAGACTTCGGCGGGCACTGATGCGCGCCTTTTTTTTCCCCTGAATACTGTGCTTGGTGCTAAATTTCTGTACAGAAAAATATTAAGAGCCAGATTACTAACGTTGCGTTCATGTAACATCTAGGCAACTAGGTATATCAAATTTTGCCAACTTCTATGTCATCCATTGTACGGCACATAGCTAAAGATTATGCATTTTTGTAATGTACCTGGTACGTCGTAAGACAACAAAAGGGTTAGCATAGAATTTCGAAATGGCAGCACAACTTTAATTACCATAGATTTGTCAATTAAAACCACAGCCATTCCTGTTTCTCTTAGTTTCACGCTTGTGACTGGCCATGATCGATATTGCTGTAAATTACTTACTATAAAGGAAGTGATGTTTTTAGTTCACTATTGAGCCATTGGAACGAAAGTTACAATTGAAGCTTTTTGTTGCGTCGTTTATTTTTCAAACTTTACCCCCTGAGTCAAGCTTTAATCTGGACCGACTTCGGTGGTTCAAGAGATGTCTTAAGATAAATAAGAACAAATGGGACTGCAGGCACAGTACGACCGTGTGTGATTTCGAGTCTTCTGTGTTTGACCTATCCGTGTTATACGGTATATGGTTTTCATATAACATTAAAAGTGAGTATTAAAAGAACTGAGGGCTAATACCTGTTCAGAAGAAGAAATGGAGTTTTGGTGAGGATAGAGAAAAGGGTTAGATGGCCTCTGTGGGGTTGGTTCAGTCAGTCAAAATTGCTGGTAGTTAGTGAGATAATGTTGAAAATGTCTTTAGACAACAGTGCACTCAGTGCTTGGTCTTTGTTGTGATGCATATTTTACCTCTCAAATGTATGCATGTGTGTGTCTGGTGAAAGGCACTGTATGGCACATTTTGAGGAATAGCAGGTTTAATTTTGCTCCTTTTTTTTCACTTTCTGGTACAAAAATACTTTCTGAACAATGCATTTTAGATTTTTAATATAGAATAGATCTAGCTTCAGTACTTTTTGAGGTCTGGTTATATGGTTTATTAAGATGCAGAAATAAAGTTTTGAGAAAAATTCTTTACTTTCCCTTAGATTTGGATCAAAGTCTTCTTCAAATGAATATCAATCCAGTCGATCGGCTAGCCATGTCATACCCTTGACAACACAGTTACTACTCAAAGTGCTACTTTGTAGCAGTTTGAGCCAGCTTAACAGTTTCAAAGCGTCATTAATAAAATGTTTTCAAAACAAATTCTCAGTGAAATAGAGAGAAATTTCACAAAATGACTTCGCTTTGCTCACAGTGTGGGAAGGGACGTGTATGCACAAAGCTTCCCTTCCTTTTCTGTGACGATGTATTCGTGCACAGGCACAAGTCCAAAGTTTTGAATATGCTATGAAATGGTTGATTTTTATGAATAATTTTAATTGAAATCGTCAATGACGGTGATAGAATTGTGGCTTTGCTTTGCTCACGGATTGGAATAGGATATGCGCAAAACCTGACATCCGATAAACAGCTTCGTTGAATCTGGGCAAATTTGTTAATTTTAAAGAATTGAAGAAGAAAAACAGGAAATCCTTCACTGTAATTGTGAGTTCCTTTTGATTCTTCCTACAAATTTTCATAAGTCTTAGACAAGAGGAAATGGCAATAGCAGCTCACTGTTGTCCAGAAGTTAGTAGGGGTAGCACCATAGGGCCTGTTATACACTCAACTTGATCAGTACTGTTGTTACATTTTCGTTTCATCCTCAATGTGTGGTGATGCCAGTGTCAGCCATTTTTCCTTTTACTTACAGATTTCTTGTACATAGCCTACTGCCTACATGATTATCAGGGGACGAAGAGAACTGCAATATAACACGTATAGATGGTACACAAGACTCAAAATCACACACCCCTCGAACTACGGGTCCTGGCGAATTCGAGCTATCCGTGATATACTGTATTTAGTGAAGAGCTTACTGTGTATATGTGTGCACATTGCAGTGCAGTGGTGTTTTTGGTTTTATTGTTTGTGTTACTGGTACTTTTTAAAAGTTTTTGATTAATGCAAGAATTTGGCACTTGTTTTATTTTTTTGTGTTTTTTTTTCTGCAGAATCATCAGAGCTTTCCTGATTGAAGAACAGAAGATTGTTGCAAGAGTTCTGAAAGCACAGGAAGCATCAAAGAAGCACTGAATGTTTGAATAAAGCGCTGTAAAAGTTTTTACCTTTGTTTTTTCATTTTATGGAATCTACTTATATTTGGTTCATACATTTCTGTCATCATGTGAATGAAAAGCTTTGGTGCACTTTTTAGACATCTGCCTTTTTTAAAGAGATCTGTTCCTCAAGTGAGTGTCAGTGCTGTTGAGGTCATTATGGTTCTTGGAGATTGGCCTTAAGTTAACCCACTGAACCAGGTCCAACCAGATCTGCAAAAATTGTTTAGTATGGCTATGGTATAAGTATACAACGATTGAACAGAATCAGTTGCTTGTAAAGTTTTCTGAAAGAGGATTATCTGCTATGGTACAGATCTACTGCCATCTAGTTTCTGTCAACACATCCTCTAGGAGACCGTAACATGATGTATTTAATTTAAACTAAGATATCAACTGAGTTCAGAATTAGTTTTGCTCAGACACAAGGTGTAAGAAAAGAATTCAGTGTTTTCAAATTTTAGAGTTCAAATGATGGAAGACACATCTTTTTTGTCCATTTAAGATCTGGATTTTTTGTGTTTTTTTCTCAGACTAGTCAATGGTTGATCAGGTGACGCCCACTAAGTAAAAATTAGTATCATGCTGGATTATAAAGCTTATGGCCATGCTTCAAATCCGATTGGGTGTTCTTGAATTCAGGTGGTTTTGTGGAGTTTTCAAGGCTCTGTCCTGTCAGAGGCAGATCTTGGAAGTCCTGCATATAACCTTTTAAAGTGGTGATAGGGGTGTTATACCCATACACACTGGGTCAGCTCTTGGCATGTCAGTGGGAGTAGCAGTTAGGTTCTTCGCTGTTGCGTGACAGGAGACCCGAGTGGGACAAAATTCTTATCAAGTATTTGTCTTTCCGGTTGGATGTATTCCTCTTCTCTGCCCACGTTTGTCTTGACACTGACTGTCGTGTCTTTAGGCCATTCCCAAAGGGGGGACATTTCTCGTTCAAGCACAGTAGAATTGTGTAAATGGGCTGATTCATCATGTCACGCTCATAACTTAACTGTGCCTGCTGCAACAGGGAACTGCTGCTTTTTCTTTCTTAGTCCTTACTATTATTGTCATTTCCTCTACTTATTTTTTGTGGTTTGCTCCTTCTTTCCTATCAAACATCTGTCTCCCTTATCTCCCCTTCTTTTTTATGTTTGTTACTGTCTTGTAACACCTCTAATCTTCTGGCGCTCATATGACCTTATGCAGTTGCGAGCGCCGTAAAACCTCTACTAAAACTAAACTAAACTACTTCTTTTGTATGTTTGTCACACTCTTGTGACCCGCTATTTCCGGGGTGCCTTGATAGTCGACGAAGCAGACCTTGTGCTGTTGAAGCTAGAGAGGTGAGCAGAGCAAGTCTGCTGATTCTCTGTTGACACCCACCCCTTGGCGCTCATAATGACCTTATGCAGTTGCGAGCACCGTAAAAAAAAACACCTCTACTAAGAAAAAAAAATTCATGTACATGTATTATGTATTGAAAGAAAACAAATTCGGGACCTGAAGATCTGTTCACTTTGACTTTGTGCATGTAAGAATACTGTTCAAGAAACTTAAGTGATACGTATAGGCCTGCGTGTCAGTGTTTCGATTCCTATAAATAGTTTCAGTTTTACTTTAATAATTTACAGATGGACCATCATTGCCGTTCATAAACGCAATCTAAATCTGGGTTTTGATTAGTTTTCTCTACGAAAGTGTCTCTCGAGGCCAGGAACCAGGTCCACGGAGACACCCAGTCTCGGGGACCAAGAAAATATTTTTGCTTTGCGCATGCGTGACCTCACAAATCATTTCCTTCTTCTTCCAAGTAGGCCCTAGTTAAGTGTTGTCATTTCGTTTTCCCAAAAGGACGGGGGCGGGGACGGTCGCATCGGTGGCAATCGAGACACAAAAGTAAAAGACAAGATGCAATTTAGATCTAGGCCTAGATCTACTACGGGCCGAGCTGTGAAACGCACATGCATAAAAAAATATAATTTAACTTCGTAATCGGGCATTAAATAGAGTTCCCCGAGTGAAATTTGCTAATTTTGGGTCGCTGATCACGAAAATCTTTTTTTTTTTTAATTTGGACAATAGGAAATTTGTGGAATGCATTTTTAACTCCGCCTTGGGCAACAACAAAGAAGCCGCCTAATGTGCGTCCTAGTGCGGTACATGTATCTGTTCAGTGTTTTGACTTGCTGCAAGAAATCCACGGTGGGACGGGACAGTTCTGTACGAGACAAGAATAATATTCGTAGTGCGGTTGTAGCTTTAACTTTAACGTACAATGTAGGCTACTGAGTGCATTCGTTTACGTCTCCGTTCCCTGCTGCTCCCAGCTTGACCTTTCCTTCCAATTGCCGAATCATCGGGATTGTCTCTTATTTATTTCATCACCAGAAACTGAATGCACCCCTCTCGCTTTCCTCTCCTTTTCCTGCCGCTCCCAGTTGCAGAGCCGAACGCGAACGTTTTATCTCGCAACTAAAATTTCTCCCAGTTCTTTCTCGGCAAGTGATCAGATCACCAGAATTGTCTTTGTCCTCTCATCCTACAACAATGGACTCGGTGTCACAGAATAAAGCGCTCATTGCTGCAGTGCAAAATTAGTTGTTCTTTTCTCAATAATATGAGGTCCAATTAGTTTCAGGTCGTATCCGAATGAAGGAAACACATTTTTCCTCATCCCTCAATACTCAATAAAACTTCATCCAAATCCAAAAGATGACGATATTCTCCAAAATCACCTCTTCGTACAAAAAAAAAAAAATGGTAAGTGTCCAGTACTGTTTTTGAAAGTAATTGAAAAGCCTCCATTGTTGCTCAACACAAGGGTAGCAAACTCAAAACGATGTAGATCTATGTTAGGCCTAATGACAACACCGGATGTTCACGAACGGAAAGCGAGCGGAGACAAAAACGTGTCACATTCGTTTCCCTTCCATTTTTATGCCGATCAGGGAAATTGGTCAGACTGGAAACGAAAGAGAGCGGAGAGGAACAGGAATTCACTCAGTTCATGCGTTTTTATCCATCTTTCTCTCAAGCGCCCCCCCCCCGCCCACACAGCTTTCTTTGTGTCTCTCTCTCTCCCCCCTCTCTCTCTCTATCTCTCTCTCTCTCTCTCTCTCTCTCTCTGTCTCGGGGTCTCTCTCTCTCTCCCCCCCCCCCCTCTCTCTCTGAACTCTCTGATAAATAACCCACCCAGGTTTTGAATGAATAGACCACAATTTTAATCCCCGTGGACCAAAATCCTGGTCCCCCTAGACTCTTCCTTTCTCTACACATTTTTATACGCTTTATGAAAATATACACTCCTTAAAGGCGTAATGATTTTTATTGACCATTAGATCAAGATCCAGTGAATAGAAGAAAATGTTCTCCCCTCCCCCCCTCATCCGCTGGCCAGTGTCACTGACCCTATGAATGAAGGACCTTGTGTACTGTACATCATGTACAGTGGAATCCTGTTATAACGAGAGGGAGGGGGGTCGGAGCAAAATGTCCGTTATAGCAGGATTCTCGCTATAAGGGATCCAGTAATAAATTCATGGGAAACTGTAAAGTAGGCCTAATCTATGAGTTTGGTGTTTTGTTTATTTCCTTTTGCTATCTCCCCTGATGACGATTTTGTTTCAACATGACCTCTAAGTCTTACTTGATCTAAAATCGAATAAGGTTTCTTTCTCTAGCGCTAGATCGAGCGATGTAGACTGACAGCTCGGCGTTGGCGATCAGAAAGGAAGGGCTCTGGGCTAACTCACCTGCTGTGTTTTCCCCCACCCCACCACACCCTGTGGTGCATTCTGTCTGCTTGCGCACGTCACACATTCGCTGCGTCCATCACATTGCTGTGACCTCTCCATCCCCGCATCGGAGAAGTGAGAGGCAGGGTAGGCCTTGATAATCTAAACTAGGCTTACGCTGGCATATCACACGATGCGTTCTGCTTGTCTGCGCATGCCACACCCTCCCCACTCAGTTGCTCCGGCCTTCATTATTGACGCACATGGGCTCTCCTATTCTTTGTTTCGCAAGATCACAAACAAATTTCTCGACTGGCGAGGTTTTACGTTTATGTATAATTGGCCTATGCCCTGTGCACAGCAGCAACAATATTCCGCTATAACCGACTCTCATGTTTGTCTGATAGCGCTATAGCAGTATTTTATTTACAAAGGTAAAGAGGAGAAAAAAACGGGGTTTTAGAATAGTGCCTTTATAACAGACTTCTCGTTTTTTCCGGACTCGTTATAAGTGGACTCCACTGTAGTAAGAATTGCTAGAGGAGTGCTGCTGTGGAGCATGAGGGCACGGAAGAGTAGCTGCATCATGCTGGGGCGAACGCTGACTTGTTTGACAGGGTAGTCAAAGTGAGGTTCATAAAGAACGAACCAAATACATGCACATTGAAATATAGATAAGTCCAAACACGAAAAGCGTTCCCACAATATGTCCAGTAAATTATGTGAACTGAAATGCGGGATCTTACTATTCTTAGCCGAATGTAGGCCTTCAGAATGAATCTTAGGTGACTTTTTATAGTAAATATTCTGTTTTCTTAAAACAGTGGAATCTTAAGCGAACCATGATCGTTAGCAGTGAAATCTTAAGCGGAGACTATTGTACATTACAAACATGTGTATACAGTGGCGTCCAAAAGAAACTTGAAAATATGACCACCCAATCAGCGTATTGATAAAGCCTTGTACTACCCACTCATGCAGCATATATATATATATATATCTAATATCTACCAATTTAAAGCTAAATAAATTCTACATTATCTTGATACATTGATATACACGTAGACGAGACACCCGAGATATAGAAACCCAAAATTGACCTTAAAAAATCAGGCTTGGCAAAATAATTGTGCTAGAAAACAAATGAAAAAAAGCAAAGACATTTTTTCGTCAGAAAGTGATCCATTAGATCTACATTGTAATTTGTAAGATTTATAATTAGACTTAGATTATCTATGCCTATTTT
Source organism: Aplysia californica (assembly GCF_000002075.1). Lineage (NCBI taxonomy): Eukaryota > Metazoa > Mollusca > Gastropoda > Aplysiida > Aplysiidae > Aplysia > Aplysia californica. The sequence goes on along the minus strand of NW_004797358.1, from coordinate 1,098,528 downwards.
TGTATGGCGTTGCCACTAGATTTACATCTTCTGTAGTCCAACAAAATAGAATAATGTAGGAAGTGTCTATGTTCTCCAGTGGCGGTGGGTGGACCAAGATTTGGGTGGGGTTTAGGTTTCTTCCACTTCTTTACCACCAAAAAGTAAGCAATAAGAACAAAACAGTGATGATTTTGCTATACTCACTGCGAGCCACGGCATTTTGAGAACCATTCAAACGAGAAGAGTCACCTTTGTCTTTTATATCTCTTTGTTCTTAGTTAAAGTTAAGCTCCTCTGGATGGTGGGGACGAAGGTGTTTCACCTCCAAATTTCTCTAATTAGTTTTTATCTGAAGAAAAAGTTGCCTCAAAAGTGGTTTGAGGTAATTAATAAGTGTTAAATCTCAGCAGCACAAACACACAGCACTCCAAACACACACCGTCTATTAGGTGGATTGGGTCGTGTTGTTGCGGAAAATAAAACGCGCCTAACAAAGGCCCAATGGGCGCATAGGTATCTGTGTCACTGGGGGAAAGTGTGTCGTAAACTTTCACCCCATTGTCAGGGCTGGGAGAGCGTGAGCCCTCTGTGCGGTGTAATTTTGTAAAAGTCTTCTTCCTTTTCACAAGAAGAGTTTCGTTAAAGACGGTCGTGAGAACCGGCTTATTCTTTCTGAGCCCTAACGACATTTGATTGGCTGTTAGGTTACTATAGTTGTAAGCAGGGACAACAATGATTGGATAAACGGGCCAAGCTGATAACTGTGTGTTCATTGCGTGCGATCATAACGGTTTCAATTGCTTATTTCGTTATTTAAGAAACTTTCATTAACTAAGGGATAGAGTTGGGGTGGGGAGGGGTGCGGGTGAGGGGCTCAAGCCAGTAAGCCCTTCACTACCCACCGCCACTGATGTTCTCTAACGTAAGAGAATGTATACAAGCTGTCTATGTTCTCTTACGAATAAAAAAAAGTAACAAAAAGCCTGTAGGCACCTTGGGTGAAAAGTGTAGGCCTACAATTATACATATTATTACGAAAAGGGGGTTGATGTCATCTCGGCGAAATGGTAGAATTGGTGTAGGTTGCTTGTGATGGGTTTGACATCGCTGTAAAGGCAAGATGCGGTACTGTAGACAGCTACACTTTCGCGAGCATTTTAATTTCGCGAAAGTAAATAGCTTGCGAAAATAAAGTGTAAGCACTGTAGTAGCAGCTATGTCGACTCGTTTCCATGTTAGTGTTAGATAGAGCGAGTGAGCTATTTTTAGGTTCTCTACTAACAATACTAACATTAGAGAACGTAGCTTGTATACGTTGTCTAACGTTCGAGAATGTAGACACTACCATAAAGGTAAGGGAAACTATAATATAGTATTTTAGATCATAATAAGGGAAATAACTTTAATTTAAACATATTTTAAAAAGATTTAGCTGTAATATTTATAGATCTAGAATCTAAATCTAGATATCTAGTACTGTTTAGTTCTGCGGGCGAAGTCGTGGCCAAATCCCCTCAAAACCAAGTAGAATTAGTTTATCGAGATTTAGTTTATTGACTAAGACTAAGAGAGCCCAGTATCAGGCCTACATTTTTTCAAATAAGGTCTAGATTCTAGATCTAAGATCTAAATTTTTGTTTGTGTTTGGAGTTTGGTTTTGGACTTGTTTTTTAGTTGGGAGTGGGGCGCAGGGCTTAATTTTTTTCTTGTAATTTAGCTGAATCCCAAACGTTCCCTCTTAATTTTGGGCTTTGAGGGGATCGACTGCATTCATAAACTCTTGGAACCCCC
>NW_004797358.1:1092010-1096655 GCF_000002075.1 Aplysia californica | reverse complement strand
ACGCAACTGTTGTGTGACCCGTTTGAAGTGAGCTAAGTCTAACTTTTGTAACGTCTACTGCCATTGTTAACGACCAAGACATATTTCTCCCTGTGAGATGAATAAATATTGTCATTATCATTGCCATTGTCATGCAGCTTACCAATTAAAAGCCAAATAAATTCTGCATCATCTGACTCATTGGTATGTCATTTATCTTAAGAGACGCCCGAGATCATGGTCACTCTAAATTGACATTAAAAAATCAGGCTGGGCAAAATTGTGCGAAATTAAAGAAATGTCAAAGTGTGTTCGCGCGTGTATTGAGCATTGACACTGGTGTAATGGACAAGTACAGTGGAAACCATATATAACAGGCCCGGTAATAACAGGGATCCGGTAATAACAGGGATCCGGTAATAACAGGGATCCGGTAATAACAGGGATCCGGTAATAACAGGGATTTTCTAAATCCCCGTTTTTTTCCTACTCTTTGTCTCTATTAAATGTTATCGGCAACAACAGGGCCTCATCGGAGCCCAACCGGTTATTACAGGGACAAAGGCTCGTTAACAATGTGTAAAAAGTAAGAGAGAGAGAGAGAGAGAGAGAGAGAGAGAGAGAGAGATCTAAGCCTACTTCTTTCATTATGGCCACCAACGACGTCATGCGCAAGAGAAATGCCTTTCAATTGACAAAATATACGAAATAACCCAGGCTGTTGACTAAAAGCAAGCTCCACTGGCAGAGATTTGTCATCAGTTCGACATTCCACAAGGGTCGATTCACACCATTATCATGGATAGAGAGAAGATAGTGGCAGCATACTCCAATGGAAACTTTGCTCTGAATCGAAAGATGATGAGACTACCCGATGCTGTGGACCAAGCTCTTCTGATGTGGTACATGTATAAGGAGGCAAGGAGAAACTTGGTGCCAAAACCCCTGTTCGTGGGTACTTGTGGCAAGGAAAACTACCCATGAATAAGTACAGCTGGATTAGTCCACAAATGCTTACTTTCCTTGCATTTCTGATTTAACAGGGATCGGATATAACAGGACTTTTTCTCTTCTCCCACCATCCCTGTTATATCAGGTTTCCACTGTATTGAATATCAAATGAAAAGAGAACATTCTTGCCTTTGCAATGAACAGCATCTTCTCATGATATTTATGAAACAGATTGGAAAACAGAGCAGTTACAATTTACAAATACCACGCAACACCTGCACTTTACATTACATATATAAATATGTGCTCATTGGTATATTTTGTTTTTGTTTAGGAGCTATTGGTGGTTTCGTGTAGAGCACGAAAAGCACAAAACCTTTTTTTTTTCATCTTCACATGGACTACTTAGATTTTGGACAAAATCATCTGTCAGTGAGGGATAGAGGCCGCGAAACTGACATGTTTTGGGTGGTCTTGGGAGAATGAACCAAATTGCCCTGGTGGTTTGGTTCAGTGGACCACACCGTGCAAGTCATGGAACGTCGTCATGTCTTACCCTTATTTTCGTCAAGGTGTCATTCAAGTAGACATCCCCCTGTGTAGCAAAGCACTTTCTCCAGGGGCCAGTACAATTAGACAATTCTTGGAAAACCAAATCACATCAACGATGGGGTGGGTCACCAGTCAATAGCCCAGATATGAATCCTACTGCAGGAATGTGATGTCCCGTAATGAAACAGCAGCTTTAATAAGAAAAAGCGACTTTGCTTCCAATTCAAACCCTTTGTTTGCAACTCTTTGTGACATTTGGGATGAACTGACAGATAATAATTATTATTTCCAAATTTAATAGAGTCGATGACCACATGGTTCGTGCACTACACAAAAACAGTGGCTTCTAAGCAAAATAATAACGAGGACATTAACATTTAATGTTGTCCAAGTTTTGCGTGGTATTTGTGATTACTCTATTTTCCGTCTTGTTTGAAACTAGATCTAACGTAATGAAATATTAGAGTAATATTTTTGCTTTTTGCAGTCACAAAATTCTCCATTCATTGGATAATTATACAACAATGTTCTATAAATTATATTCACAGATGCTCCTTGCAATGATTTCACGCAGTTTGGCCAAGCCTGATTTTTAAGGTCAGTCTAGGGTGACCAGGCATATCGCGGTCGTCTCTTAACCCTCGACATATGAGTCAAATGAGGCAGAATTTATTCAGCTTTAATTAAATTGGTAAACTGCATGAGTCACGGTAGTGAGAGGCTTTATAAGCGATCTTTTTTGGGCGGACCAAGATGGAGTGATATGACAGTTTGTCTCGAAAATGGACATACAATCACCGGAGACCATTATTCTAACCAGTTAAAAATTACGAGAGGCTATGAAAGAAAAAACGCAGTGAAAACGTACAGGAAAGATCCGAAAAGGCATTTTGCTGCGTCATGGAAACGCGCCAGCAACAAGGAGATTAAGAATAAAGTAGTTCTAAACTCCTTGGCCAGCACACACTTCAAGAAAATCTGCAGATACTGCTCCAGCAAGTGGCTATGACATTTTGCCACGCATATCCACCTTATTCTCCAGATTTAGCCCCATCCATCATCCACCCTAGTCTCCAGATTTAGCCCCATCCATCATCCACCTTATTCTCCAGATTTAGCCCCATCCATCATCCACCTTATTCTCCAGATTTAGTCCCATCCATCATCCACCCTATTCTCCAGATTTAGCCCCATCCATCATCCACCCTAGTCTCCAGATTTAGCCCCATCCATCATCCACCCTATTCTCCAGATTTAGCCCCATCCATCATCTACCCTAATAATGATAATAATGGATTGCATTTATATAGCGCATATCCACTTATGCAATGCTCTATGCGCTTAATATGATACATATAATGGATTTACAAATCAATTTTAAAGATACATAGTGTTACATACTCATGCAAACACATATTCACTCGCGCACTCACCACACACATATACATACTCACATACACACATACATACATATGCACATACGCACATACAAACTCACAACGATCTACAGCTTGGATGCATTCTGTCTAATCGAAATATGATGAAAATAGAAATGATTTTAGTTTCTTCTTAAAAATTTCTAGATTTTCTGCTTCTCTGGTAGTTTTTGGAAGCCTATTCCAAACAAGTGGGGCAAAATATGAAAAAGAGCGTTGGCCATATGATTTGAAATTTATTTTAGGCTTAACAAGGGTTGTTTTGTCACTAGATGATCTGAGCGTTCTAGGAGGCACATAGGGTGTTAAAAGCTGTTTTAGATAGTCCGGTGATAAATCATTTAAGCACTTGTAGCAAGTTAAACAGATTTTATATATGATACGCTCTTTCACTGGGAGCCAGTGTAATGCTTTTAAAATAGGAGTCACATGATCATGCATTAGTTTTTTAGTAATTATTTTGGCAGCAATATTTTGTACTCTTTGTAGTTGTTGTAACTGTTCATCAGGTACACCAGCCAGTAAGGAATTGCAATAATCAATCCTTGACAATATAAGTGATGTTATTAAAGTTTTGGTGACACCAACAGATATATGTTTTCTAATGCTCCCTATTTTCTTCAGCTGGAGATATAGATTTTTACAAAGATTGGATACATGGTATTTCATTGACATATCTTGATCTAGCACCACACCTAAATTTCTTATTTTAGTTTGGGCTGATATTTCGTGGCCATTGATGTTTATTCTGATATTGTCGATTTCATTGCATGCGCTGCTACGAAGAAATAATATTTCGGTCTTATCCTCATTTAATTCTAATTTGTTCTTGAACATCCATTTTCTTATATCATTGATACATCTGGCGATTCTATCTATGAGATTGTGTACATTGTCAGTTGTAGTGAATCCATACAGCTGTGTATCGTCTGCATAAAGATGGTAATTGAGGGCATATAAAGAAATTATTGATGACAGACTTTGCGTGTACATTGTAAAGATGACAGGACCAAGGACCGAACCCTGAGGAACTCCGCATTTTAGAGGTAACCTATCTGACACATCATTGCCAATTTTCACTGACATAAATCTATTGTCTAGATAGGATTTAAACCACATTAGAACAGTACCTGATAGTAAAAATGACTTTTCCAATCTCTCTAGTAAAATTTCGTGGTCGATGGTATCGAACGCCGCTGACAAATCAAGCAGAACCAAAACACAGACTTTTTTATTATCGATTTCATTTAAAACATCTGATGATACCTTTAAAAGAGCGGTTTCCGTACTGTGGTGCCTTTTATAAGCAGATTGAAAAGGTTCTTCCATGTCTCCAGATTTAGCCCAATCCGACTTTTTCTTATTTCCCAAACTGAAAAAGGATTTAAAAGGAAGGTATTTTGAAAGTGATACGTTGAGGCCAAAGAATTAGCGGTCTAGAGTCTAGAGGGCTGGTTTTCTGACAAAGAGAGGGTCTTCTATTCTCAAGGTCTTTTCAAGGTCATACGTACACCGATGGCAAAGAAAGTGTACTGTTGGAGGCCACGACATCTAGCGTCGGGTGGTCTAGTGGTTAGGCTTCCGGACTCGTAATCGTGGAGTTGCGGGGTCGGGGTTCGAGCCGCGGGCCCGACGTTGTGTCCTTGGGAAAGGCACTTTACACGAATTTTCCTCACTTGACCCAGGTGGGAATGGGTACCCGGCAATAGACAGCGAAAGATCTTGTC
>NW_004797358.1:1088217-1091910 GCF_000002075.1 Aplysia californica | reverse complement strand
ACTGATTTTTATTTAAAAAATCAAGTTGATTGAAAATTTTAAAAATCAACTGATTTAAATCAACTTGATTTAAATCAACCCAACCCTGTCTAGGCCTAGTGCAAATTTGCACACATAATGCAATAGTTTAAAAGGTAGGCCTATAGATCTGTACTTTTCATATCTGTAGAAAGCACCCACATGGACTTTTTAGTCGTATTTATTATTTATTAAGAAATTTTCTAAAATGTAGCTAACAGGTGTTGAAAAATATTGATCTGTTAAGACAAATTGATAGGCCTTGTCATTTTGCAAAAGCTAGACAGTCTATGCTAATACTAATAGTTTAGGAAATAGATTCTATTTTTGACAATAAGTTAAAATGTGCCAAGAATTTTTGACCGCACTATAATCACGATCTTGTGCTTATTGAACACATGATTTGAAAAACTTTGGTGTTAAAAAAGTTTTCACAGTAAAATTAATTTGTTGTAACAAGTTTTGTCACTAAAAAGTGTCACTGGTGAGTTGTGGCGTTGGCCATATGCGTATGAACAATATGTGTGTGAGATGTGGGAAGTGCTGTGAACAATCTTTTTCCGCGCGACTGAGATTAGCAGCATTTTATATAAATTTATACATAGACGTTTTTTAAATCTAGGTTTCTAGTCTCAGTTGATAAGGAAGAGTATGATTAGATTTAAATTAAGACAAACTGGTGCATACTGCTCTGCAACGTGTGAGTGAAACTGAGTCATCCTTAATATTGAAAAGAGTGGATGAGATGTGCCACGTGCCACGTGCATTCGATCGCAATGTTGTTTGATAGCAGTTACTTTACCTAATTTATATAATAAAATGCTCCTTGTTATAATATGTATTTATAAACCCTGTGAAGGAGGTGTCAAATAATAACATAAATGAAAATAGCGTGAAATTGGAATCATGACATAGGGAAACTTATTGATATCATATTTTGCCTTTCTTTTGTTCCATATGATTTTTTATATTTTAAAGAGGAAAAAATGTATTTTATCTCAATATTAAAAGTAATATAACGCAGTATGACTAAGATTCCTTTTCAAAGCAATAAAAATCATGTGTTTGTACAAAGAAATAAATTTGCTCATCAATTTTAATGCGTACAAAAATATAACTAAATATAATATAATAATTATATATTTTTTGCGGTTGTCTCCCTTATTTTACAGCTTGCTTTCGAATGGGGATATGCGCTATACAAATGCTATCTATTATTATTATTATTATTATTATTATTATTATTATTATTTGAATTACACTATTGGTTCCCCTTATTTTTAATTATGTTGGCCTACTCCAAGACGATGTCCGGAGGTATGATTATGTCACAATTGCACAGTCATACAGAATACCTCTGCCAACTTAGACATCTATCTAATTTGGATTTTAAGGCAACTTGCAATAAATCCTACGTCCGACGAAAAATTTTCTGCTTTTCCTTCTTTCTTTTTTCCTTTCCTTTTTTAAAAACAATATAAAACGGGTTGACATATCAGCTAGCTCTGTTTAGCTGATGTACGCCTTTTTTTTTTGGTAAGTGCTTCAACGGATCTCGAAACTGCATAATGAGCATACAAACAGAGTGAGCCCGTCGCCAGCTAGTCGCCGTTCCAGCGTAAAAAAACAAACAAAAAACAAAAAACAAAAACGGGTTTTCATTGGAACGGCGAGGCACTGGGTGGCAATATGTTTTTACAAAGTTTTAGTTGAGATTTTTACGGCGCTCGCAACTGCATAAGGTCATATGAGCGCCAGAAGATTAGAGGTGTTACAAGAGAGTAACAAACATAAAAAAAGAAAAAGGGGAGATAAGGACGATAGAAGTTTGATAGAAAAGAAGGAGCAAACCACACCAGAGCACCCGCCAACCACCCACGCACTTTACACACGTGCCCCCAGCGCAGTCGGGATACTTGGGAACATGGCATGCGAGATTTTGACGATTTTGAATTGCTTCCAATAGGCGGAGATACTGAGTTCAAAGAATCCACAAAGGAGGATAAATCTACGTGGAGTTGCACCACATTTTTGAAGGATGAGGAGAAGTGCTTATTGATTGTTTGCAGCTAGATTTGATAGGCCCTTGTATTATATCACAAGGAGGAAAACAAATTTTAGAAAATCTATTAAAATTCTGATTAATACTCTGTTTAAATTATATATACTTTAGAAAAAAGAAACTGCCCCTGCAGCCACCCGAAGTTAAAAATGAAAACGTCGAGCAAGTGTCAGATTATAAGTAGGGCCTACAATATATTAGAGTGTTACAATAGACAACAAACTCGACTGGCTTGTCCTCACTTCTCTCCTGAAAAAAAAGTGAACAAAAGACTATTTATTTTTTCTAAGGAAGCTCATGTATTTTAAAGTTGATAAAACATTGATGTCCATATTCTATCATTCAACCATAGAAAGTATGATCAATTTCTGACCATAACAACATGGGCGGGGACACAAGACAACAAGATGAAGAAAAATTAAATCCATTAATACGGAAAGCATGCAAAGTTTCAACATAGAATCCACATTCCCCTACTAGAATGAATAATTGTACATTATAGTTTTGCACTAGAAAACTTAATTCCATCTTTTTGGACAATAAACATACTTTGTTCCTTCAAATTGAAATTATATCAGTCAGAAATAAAAGTAAAAGACCCAGGCTTCTGATCTGTAACAATGAAAGATAGATCTACAGAAGCTCATTCTTACCATCATCCATCAAACTTCTCCCATCTTAACCATCTTAAGTATTCATATGACATAAGAACATGCTTCAGAATACAACTGAGTTACAATCAGAACACTCCGAGTATGGATCTGGCTTAATATTATAATTGTTTATTACTGTGACTGTTCATTTTTATTATGCATGTGACTGTAAGCCTGTTTGTGAGTGCAAGCATACTGCACGCGCGCGTGTGTTTGTGTGTGTGTGTGTGTGTGTGTGTGTGTGTGTGTGTGTGTGTGCGCGCGCGCGCGCGTGTGTGTATGTGGGTGTGTATGTGTGTGCGTGTGTGTGTATGTGTGTATGTGGTGAAGGCAAGGAGAGTAAAAGTTCTGAACTCCTTGGGTGAAGGACAAAACCAATGTGCCAGGATCTGGACAATAAATGTATCTTACCTAATCTTATCTTATCTTATCTCATCTCACGCACACAATCAACTTAGGCCTACTTTTGGTCACTTTGAAGTTAGAGTTATAGCTCGTCCAGCCCCCACCCCACCTCCCCCCCAAAAAAAAATATTAAAAAATTAAAACATTTAAAATACACACATAAATAAAATAACAATCAAAATAAAAAATTAAAAATTAAAAAAGATAAATAAATAAAATTAGAAAATCATGTTAAAAAACCCCCCTGAAAAACGTTTGATTCCTTGCACCGATTTTTATCACACCTTTACCAGTAACTGCGTATCAATTTGTCTTAATTATATAAGTAATTGGTTCTGGCTCGAGTGTTAGTAAGCAATGTTTTCTTTTTGTTCTTGTGATGGGTGTGATAGGCCAGGGAGTGTATTTATGATTTGGGGGTTGGGAGATGGGGGAAGTAGGAGGGGGGTACGCTTGGGCATCAGAGTAGGGCTATTCTTTTGTTTTCTAAAAGCCCGATTAACTGAATAAATGAAAATTGTGTATATGTGTGTGTGTGTGTGTGTGTGTGTGTGT
>NW_004797358.1:1078507-1087602 GCF_000002075.1 Aplysia californica | reverse complement strand
TGTGTGTGTGTGTGTGTGTGTGTGTGTGTGTGTGTGTGTGAGAGAGAGAGAGAGAGAGAGAGAGAGAGAGAGAGAGAGAGTGCTCAGTGGATGTTGGTGTTGTTAATAGGAACACCTCACCAACTGACTATAGAGTTCACTAAAATGTTACAATTGCAGATTATGCCACCCTCAGAAATAAGTGAAATACCGTCTCAACATCTAAAACACCAATTTATAAAAGCGACAGACGAAAACAATATTGTAATGGTGACAATTTATTTTTCACACATTCAATAGTTAGATCTAATGGAGTGTTAACTAAAAATATACAGACCTATCTCTCTAAAACATGAACAATTATTATTGATGAAAAAATAAATAAATGGAAGCGGAAAAAAATCATTATAATCTTAATATATTGATTATTGAGATTCTCCAAACTAAAGCAGGGTGTCCATTTTCAGTATCTCATTGATTTCCAAGAGAGGTCAAACGCTAAATAAAGCAAACTAAACAACAACCCCACTCCCCAACCAAATTAGTAAAAAAAAACAACCCCCCCCCCCCCCAAAAAAAAACAACAACCACAAAAGAAACACATTTAAAAAATCATTTACAAACAAAATCAACCTATCCTCTTTTTCTCCACGCCGTTCCTTAATTTTTCTACATTTTTACAATTAAACTTGTAAGAATTGGTGAAGAAAAAACACAGAAATGCATCGGGAAAAAACAAACAAACCAAGATTAAAACGACATTTAAGTATTTTGACCCCTCTGTGTGGGTGGTATCTGGTCTGTTCACTTGCCCAAACAGCATAGATCTAAGCCTAATACCTCGACATTATAAAACTTGGTCAACCGGTTTTATAATACATAATATATTAAATTTCATTTATATGGCGCTCTATACCCTACGAATATAAGCTCTAAGCGCTTTACATCAATCACATGGTCACTGAACGTAAATTTTTATTCACGGAAGATAAAACATTTCACAATAACAAGAAAACCAGTTCAACCACATAAAGAGGAACTTTCACAACCATACATTAATTATATACACGCAAGAACAGCAATAAAAACAAAGCATATCAGCATTTACTAACAAACTACAACTAGGAATTAAACAAGCGGGTCTTGAGCAATCGCTTAGGGTTAAGGTATCAAGTCAAGAGTTGTTATTTCTCTGAGGTTCTGGAGCAAGAGTCCCACATTTTAAGGCCAAAAAATAAGAAACATCTCTCACCAATAGATCTTAATTTCATTTTATTTAGGGGCTTTGAATTTTTTCTGCGTCTGTGGTTGACCGCAACTGACGAGATGGAACATACGGTGAGTTGTGAACAATGAAGAAAGGAGAAGCCTACTGTTGCACTACCGCATCAACACAACACAATTCACAGTGGAGTCCGCTTATTCTTACAGACAGCCGGACTTTTTTTTCGATTTAGACGTGTTTAAGTTTAAGGTTTAGAGAGGTTGCTCAGATCGAAGAAACAGCAAGCGACGATTTTATCTTCTTTCCGTTTACCGCTGTTTTCGGATTAACAGTGTTCGGCTTAAACGGACTCTTCTGTATTTAGTCATGCTTCTTTTATTTTCATTGTCAAAAAACACGCCAATAAAAAAAGTTGGCCAACTGTTTTGTCGTAGAATGGTACGGACGTGCATGAATATTTCAGCAACACGTCAAGGCCCGCTATAATCAAGGCAGCCCACGCCCTCTTGAAAATCAATGTTTTAGATAAAATGTACACATAAACTTTCAAATAGTGGTATATGCTGTTGGCAACAGTATTCTCCTCTGTGGCAGTAAGAACAGAATACACGGAACATACATTTACTGCAAACGAGAAGGAAATGGCATACTTTACAATGTATTGTGTCGAAGAGCAGAGGCTCCTAACAACAGAATGTTGCACCTGCCCTTCCCCCCAAAAATATTTGTTAAGTTATATAAAATAAAGATAAAAATAATTAATAAAGAAATAAAATAAGATAAATAAATAGATAAGTCAAATAAATAAAGAATCAAAGAAACAAAACATAATAGACTGCATGACTGTAATTTGGTAGGCAGGTTGCTTCAACCCTACAGTCAGGGCCATTTTTCACTTTTATGCTATGGGTATTTGGCAAATTCTTCCGTAGGTTTATCGAACGGTAAAGTGGGCGCACTCCGCCCTAATGAACAATCTAAGTGTCAAATCAGATACCTCATAAGGAAAATGCAATAATAATTACATACGGGAGACGTGGTGACATCAAGCTTTCGTCAAAATAATAATAGAAACCCACATTTTCCTGCCCGTTAGGCAACTTTTTTCGAATTTTCTTCAAAGTATACATACATTCATCCACCAAACTCCGAAACTTGGAATAAAAAAAAAAAAAGCAACAACAACAAAAAACAAACACCCCCCCCCCCCAAAACAAACAAACAAGTAAAAAAAAAAAAAAAAAAAAAGCGTGTTTCTAAGCCCTTAGATACAGTAATTTAATCCATTAATATAGGGTCATATTTCCCCAAGTGAACAATCATTTTATGTAGCGTGACTTCTCCTCCGCCCGGTCCGACCGTTCTGGATAGGTCTCAACATGTCTGGTTTAGCTCGGATATTCATAACAGCCGCCAGGATCCGGTCCTGAACGCTGTTCCACAGCATGTTCATGACGTCATTCAGTAGCTGTAGCTTCCAGGGTGGGACGTAACGACTGTGGGGCTGGACAGAGGCGACTGCATGCATGTAGCAGTCCACGACCTCGTCTAGAGCTGGGCTAGTCCACTGAAGCAGGCGACTTTTGGCCTCCTGCAGCAACAAGCGAAAGACAAAAACTATTGGAAGGGCGACAATTGGGTAATGTAAAAGTAAATACACAATGTCATGTACCAGGTGACCGGAAAAAAGTTCGTCCAAATGAAGGCCAATAAAACAGTTATATATGAATAAAGGTACAACCACCACAGTTTGCAGAAATGTGGAACATCCGTCTAGATTTAATATAGGTATTCATTTATAAGATCTCTTCCAGATACTTCCAATTTCGAGTGAAGCACATTCTGACACGTTGAGCGAAATTACCAATTGAGCGTTGGCACTGCTCTTGTGAAGTGGATTGTATGGGGTCCAGTTGTGTGCTCAGTCGGTCTGACTGTTCTGTAACTGTAATCAAAATGGTTGCTGATCTATTGCAGTACGGCTCTGGCGTCGTGGGGAGCAGTCCCGTCTCGCTGAAAGTACTGGTTCTTTCTCCCTACATCATCAAAAATTAATAGTCTCAAGCTTCTCCAGAACTTGTAGCCCTGATAGATCACCGAAACAAGGACCACCCTAAACTTTTCAAGAGTTGTTTTTACAAGCTGCCTACCGTGTGTTACGCAGGACTTTATAATGCAAGTTCTTGTCTTCTATGTGCCCAAACCGTTCAAAATTTACAGCTCTTTTCAAAGTGGACCTTTTTTCTTGGAACATTGGGTTTGATACAGATATCTATCCCGAATGCCCGAGCAAATACTACACAGGTCGATTTGGGAGACTTTGCCAGCTGATAATCTTGACTGCGAAAGTAATTATTTTGATGTCAATAAAAAAAAACAGACAAACAAAAAAAACAAGAAAATTAGAAACATTTTCTTGCTCGAACTTTTTTCTGCTCAGCTGGTACATGTGCAAGAACAAACGAAGTTATCTAAAACGTCCACCCACTGTCAAGAAAAAGAGGAACTGAGGCTCCCCTCAATCTCTTTTTATTCCTGGTTCTGTGTGTCAAATTTTCTCACAGCCCCCCCCCCCCTGCCTGCCTACCTGCCTGCCTGCCTGCCTGCCTACCTGCCTGCCTGCCTGCCTGCCTGCCTGCCTGCCTGCCTGCCTGCCTGCCTGCCTGCCTGCTGTCTGCACAAGTGCAACAACAACCTTTTCTCACCTGCGTGGCCAGGAAATAAGGCTCCCCGTAATCTCTCTTTATTCCTGGCTCTGCCTGGGCCCAGAACTCCTCGCATTGACCCAGGAAGTTGGTCGTGGAAGACAAAGCAGTCCTGGAAGAAAACAATACATGTTATAGAGATGGACCTATTGTAACGGCCACATGTATAAATCTATCTATCTATCTATCTATCTATCTATCTATCTATCTATCTATCTATCTATCTATCTATCTATCTATCTATCTATCTATCTATCTATCTATCTATCTATCTATATCTATATCTATATCTATATCTATATCTATATCTATATCTATCTATCTATCTATCATATATAGAAGAAGAAGTAATATAGTGTTAAGCGCATAGAGCCTGCTGTTGAGCGGGGATATGCGCTATACAAATGCTATCTATTATTATTATTTATTATTATTATTATTATTATTATTATTATTATTATTATTATTATTATTATTATTATATATATATATATATATATATATATATATATATATATATATATATATATATATATATATATATATAAGAGATTCACCTGTACAATACAAACAGCCACTCTTGTCATTTTCTCCCTAGCGTCTTAAAAAGATACATACTTATAATGACACTGTGTAAGACGCCCACATGTCTAAGATAACCAATTTTCTCCTCAACAATGGGTGGCCGTCTCAGTCAAGCAGTTTCAACTGCACTCGAGATTGAGTCTGGAATAGTTCCAGTGGAGCTAGGCTATCAAGTCTGACTCACAAGTTAGTTATATATCTCGAAATTCACGTGTTTTATTTTCTTCCTATACATTTCTACACGAAATCTGATTCATAAAATATTAATATATCACAATTTACGTTTTTTTTTCTCTCTTCCAATACATTTCGACACGAAGTCTGATTCAGAAGTTAATCGCAGTTAACGTGTTTTTCCATTTTCCCCCGATACATTTCTACACGAAGTGGAAAAACGAAGGGAAAGATTAGACTGCTGGTACTGTGACTAATCAAGGTATGAGTATGAGTATGAGGTGACAAAAGTTCCACACGAGCTAAATTTCGACTGCTTAGTGTAAGACTCCGACAAACGCTATTTTGAAAAGTGACTTATGACAGAGTCTTACACTGAGTAGTCGATTTGAAAATCCCTGACTGACAGCTGAACATACTTGTAAATTGCAGGCTCCACAGTGATGACTTTGACCCCGAAGTGCGCCATTTCCCGCCTTAAACTCTCGGAGAAGCCAATGACAGCAAACTTGGAGGCCGAGTAGGCGGTGAAGCCGGGAGTAGCAGTGCGCCCTGGTGAATGAAACAGTCTGCCTATTAGCCTACTTGTTAGAGCTATCAACCAACCAACCAACTAACTAAGCGATTGACCGACCGACCAATGAATATATGAATGAATGAATGAACCAATCAAGCAATCAAGCAATCAAGCAATCAAGCAATTATATTAGCTACACAATGCTATAGACGAATCGTTGATCTTACAAACAAAGAATGCTTGATTTAGAGAAGCAGCCTAGATCTACACCCCCCCCCCCCCCCCCAGCATGTGCTTATTGAATTCTGTATACATATCTACCTCTCTCATTGAGTAGAAACAGTGCGGTAGCTACGTTGTAACACAGGTCTGCGACAGAACTGTAGATGCTTGTGTTTTTTATGCCCCCATCGACACAAATTAGATATTTAGAAGGGCCAACCCGAGCTGAGAGAAATACAACGTCCCAGAAGAGAAACCGAGATACTCTATTAAAACTCTCACCACACTGGAATCGAACACAGTACCAATTAAGAGCTTGGCCGTCGCATGCAGAAGACTAGAGTTCGATTCCCAAGTGGGGTGAACATATTATTTTATCGAGTATCTCAGTCTTTCTGCTATGACATTGTGTCCCTCTCAACCCGGGTTGGCCCTGTCGGGCAGTATCAAAGCCTACCTTCTAAAAGATCTAAACTGCAACGATGGGTGGTTGTAAAGACATTTTATATTAATATAACTCTTACAAGTTGTAAGCCTATTCCCTGCTTTGCTGCAGCATGTTTTGTTTGAAACCTATGAACGTCAGCATTTCCAGCTTTATAAAGGTTTTAAGTGCGAAGCAAAGCATACATTACCCATCCAACGGTTCAGAAAGAATGAAGATCTTTTTGTATGAGAATACAACTGCAAGCGGCTATGATGAATGAAGACAAGCAAGAAATAACAATAATTCAGCATCTTTTCGGCAGACGTCCCGACTTCTTGGAGGTCAGTTATAAATGATATAAGGCAATCGCTCTCATTTAATGAAATAAAGCTTGTTAATACATGTATTCTTAATACAACTCACTCACTATCCACAATACAAACTTCTATTCTGAACTAAGGTGTACGGGTGTAACCCAACCAGCAACACCGTGCTACATCTAAACTCGCACAAAAAAGTCAAGGAACAAAAATTCAAGGAAAGAAAACTGAAGAACAGTTTAACCGAATTTATTCATTTTTTCAAAAAAGATGCTTTCGACTCCTTAGATTCTTCTTCTTCTTCTTCTTCTTCTTCTTCTTCTTCTTCTTCTTCTTCTTCTTCTATCCCGTGGTTGGGGCAACCGTGGGGTCACCACTGCATCCTAAAACCAGCTCTCGCCATCTATTTTTGTTCTCTGCTTTCCTCAGATTGTCACCCATCGTCTTTCCTGTCCACTCTGTAATGTTGTCCTCCCATCTCCTTCTCTGCCTTCCTCTCTTTCTCTTTCCTTGTGCGGTTCCTTGCAGGATTGTTTTGGCAAGTCCTGTGGATCTTGTGACATGCCCATACCATTTTAGTTTTCGTCTCTTCACTGTGGTCAGTAGATCTTCATTTTGCCCCACTGCGTTGGTGATTCTCTTTCGTACTTCAGCGTTTGAAACGTGGTCTTTGAAAGAGTCTGCGGTAACATCTCATCTCTGTGGTCTGAATCGCTTTATCTAATTCTGCTGTTAGTGACCACGACTCGCAGGCGTATAAAATATTGAGATGACCAGTGAGCGCATTAGCCTAATTTTTGAGTTGTGCGTGATGTTTCTGTCCCTCCAAATAGGCTTCAGTTTTAATAGCGCAGCTGTTGTTTGCGCGATTCCGGAGAGAATTTCTGGTCTTGAGCCTTCATCTGAGACGATTGATCGGAGGTATTTGAAGCTGTTGACGGTCTCAAGTTTCTCACCCCTGACTTTGATGTCCGCGTTGATGCCATTGGTGTTATTGATTAAGTGTGTACAATTTCAGATTTAAAAAAAAACCCCGAGAAGTTCATGTAAAATGAGTTTAAGTCACTCTGGTCGGATTTCAAAAGTCTGAACAGCCATAGTTTTTCATGAACAATGTCAATAGCGGGTGTGGCCACTCCGTTTGATCAAACACTCGGCACAACGTCGACGCATGGGCAGGACATGCCTTCGGAGAACTTGTTGCGGTAGGTTCTTCCGCTCCAGGACTAGGCAGCCCAGGAGCTGTTGAAAGTATTGTGCAGGAAGGAGGTTGTCCCTTATCAACTGGTCAATGTGATCCCAAATGTTCTCTCTTGGGTTCAAATCCGGACCACAAGGTGGTCAGTCCATGCGGGTGACAGCTTGCTGCTGCAGGAAGTCCCCCACGACGCATGCGCAATGTGGCGCGGCGTTGTCGTCCTGCAGTACTGTCAGGGGTCTAATCTGCTGCTGGAGAGGAACGGCAAGGGGACACAGAATTTCCTCCCTGTAACTTGCGCGGTCAAATTGTCCTGTATATGGTACAGGGGGTCTTGTGGTGAGCTGAGAAGCCTCTCCATACCAGAACGGACCCTCCACCGTAGGGCTCCACCTGCTGGATGCACTCAGGGTGGAACAGCTCTCCTCGGCGCCTCCAGACGTGGGCTCGCCTGTCTGGGTGCAGCAGGTTGAATCTGGATTCGTCCGAAAGGATTACCTGGTCCCACTGACATTGTGTCCTCTGTGAATGACGAGCAGACTACGCCCGGCCAGCTGCTTTGTGGGGCGGCGTGTGCCTTGGGCGCCTGGCAGGGACGCGAGAAGCGAACTTGGCTCTACGGATACAGTTCCCCACCGTCTCCTCGCTTTCGAGGACTTTGGCTGTCACCCGTAGTTGGTCCCTGATGCCGTTTGCAGTAGTGGTTCGTGACGTCACGGCCTGTCTGACGATGAACCCGGTCGATGCTGTCGTTGGTCAAACGGGGCGGCCCTGGTCAAGGACTGTTCTGGACCCTTCCGGTCGCTCACCATCGTTCTTGCAGCCTGTATATGACTGATGGGGACACCCCAAGTCGATGTGCAACGACTGGGAACGTGGAGCCATCTTGGAGCCAGACCAGGGCTCATCCTCTGTCGACGTCAGGCATCGAGCGTCGTTGGACCATCGTGTTGTAATGAAACATGGCCAAAAAACGCTGGCTTATAAAGGCTGTGAGCGAGCAATATTCACAGCTAAGACATCTGTTTAGCACGTGCCAAGCTTAGTTTTAGCTAACAGTCCCTATGCCAATGTTGCTGAGTCAGAGAAATTTAGCCCATTTTTCATGCTTTTTGGCTGTGTTTCAGAATGTCCTGCACCGTCACTGTGAAGCTGGTGCGGGCAAATTTGCTGCACAGGCCAACTGTCTAGTTGTCAGTGCGTGTGCCAAGTTTGGTTGACTGATCTTAACGGGTTTGTGAGATATTGAAGTTTAAAATTGACAGATGAAAACACAAGTTTTTTCCTTGACTTTTTTGGGCGAGTTTAGGTTAAAGACCAGTGTCAATATTTCTCTCGAGCTTACCTGTGTAAAACCCCTAGTCACTTTGAATAAAACGTGAACTATGTTACTGCGGAAAGAGTTCAGCTACATGTTCAGTAAATGTTTCTTGCTCACCAGCCATGCTTGCCATGTTGACAATCCTCCCTTTGGCGGCTCGAACCAGAGGCAGGAAGGCCCTGGTCACGTTCACCACTGCCAGGATGTTCACGTCTATCGTGTGTTGGAACGATCTCTTCGGGATCCACTCAAACTCTGCGTGGCACGCCACGCCAGCGTTGTTCACCACGGCCCAGAGCACTGGAGAAGGATGTGTGGAAGGGGGTGGGGTTTGGGTTAGGGGTGGGGGTGAGGTTTAGTGTGTGTGTGTGTGTGTGTGTGTGTGTGTGTGTGTGTGTGTGTGTGTGTGTGTGTGTGTGTGT
>NW_004797358.1:1068863-1072653 GCF_000002075.1 Aplysia californica | reverse complement strand
AATAATAATGATAATAATAATAATAATAATAAATAGCACGTTTAGCGTATATTCCCCGATTGACAGGAAGCTCTATGCATTTTACAAACTATATTATTATTACCCCAGCAAACCATAGAACACCCAGAAACATTCTCAGCTTCCCGGGAAGCATACCGTGCAAGCAGCTGATTAAGCGCTCAAATAATAACAAACTGACAAGATCTGTCACTGTCTATAGCCGGGTACCCATTCCCACCTGGATGAAGTGAGGAAAATTCGTGTAAAGTATAATATGTACCTTTCCCAAGGACACACTGTCGGGCCCCTGACGGGATTTGAACCTACGACCTTACGGTTGCGAGTCAGAGAGCTTAACCATTAAGCCACAGTGACGCGACGCTCTACAGCATGCTCTGTGGGTTTTACAACTACTATTACCCGGGAAGCAAACAGTGCAAGCAACAGATTATACGGTCTCAAACAGTAACAAACCGACCAGATCTTTTGCTGTCTATATGTACCCATACAGAAAGAGAGAGAGAGAGAGAGAGAGAGAGAGAGAGAGAGAGAGAGAGAGAGAGAGAGAGAGAGAGAGAGAGAGGGAAAAAGCTTTGGATGTGCTGATATCAAGAAGAAGCGCGTCGAAGAGAAAAGCAGTGCCAACCAACCAAGAGGTGGGAACACGTATTTGATGGCATAATCCAAATTAATAATGCATTATTACAAGCTAAATCTGAAGAAGTGTTTTTTTTCTTTCAAGTTCTACTCACATGAAAACGTCACTTCCTACAAAATAAAAGTATCCTGAATCATCGTGAGAATAATTGATAAAATGTTAGGGCGGGAATGCAGTGCGCGATTAACTGTGAAGCAAATGTTTAAAAAGAAACCCAAGTGAATCCGAGAAAGTCACCCCAGGAATTATTTACAGGAACTAAAGACACCTTCAGCTGTCACGCTTGCTTTATAAGCCCTCACATGTTGGGGAAAAGTTCACAGGTCATCCCACAATTGAATCAAGACGCAAACCCGACGCTCCCCTACCTTATCCGCGGATGGCTCGTGATAGGGCGAAGACCGTCTTCAAATAGACTGAAGTCCACTCAACAATGGGCCTGGAGAAACTCTCGTTGATACTGTTTTGATTTTATTGGGGACTTTACTGGAAAACTGAGTTAAGTTGCCTTTCGCCCACTCTACGTTGAAATATTATTTTATAAGAAGCTGATTTTGATTTTAATGAGGGAAATGATAAACATTACTAGTAGGAAACTGTGATAAAGTGTTAAGGACTCTGCTAATACTGCTGCATCCGAACATTTTTTCCCATTTTGACTTAAAGAGCGGCACACCAACGCGTTGATGGTTTAGGTGCCTACAAAAAGCAAAAAAATAGAAAGCAAAACAAAACCCAAACAACAACTACAACAACAACGACAACAACAACAACAACGACAACAACAACAACAACAACAACAATTGACCGGTCAGAAATAAACAAATAAAACGAGTGGGACATTCTTGTTGCATTCTTCAACTGTCTGAACAATAGTGTGATGTTTGCTTAACCTCAAATTTACAACACGAGAGAGTCAAAAGATAATTTTTCTTCTTTTCTTTCGTTTCCACACACTCACAAAATATTTTAAAAAAATAAATAACATTTATGAAATGAAAAAGCATATCGCTTGTTCCAGAAACTGTTGTGACGTAGACTCACGCTTTCTGTGACGCAACTACAGGCTCCCCGCATTTTGATATTCACGAGGTTCAAGAGGAATTTCTTCGTCATGTTTGAGACATGTTAACCCGATAGTGCAATTGAAAGTTGATCAAGGGGTGGGCTAACCTTAAGAAAAGGGACTTACTCCCTACAGCTATTAGCAGAGACACAAAAATTGGGTTTCGTGTCCGCAGAAGTCTTTCATCTGCGCATGACATACCGTTTTTCTACCCTCGTTTGCGTGTTGTCTATTCTCTCAACCCAGCGCGTCAATGCAGAGTAAATATCTTCGTCCAACGTAAGGGTTTCGTTGCCATACAAGGGCCTGGGGTTATTATACGTGTGCGGTTCTCACTCACCAGTCGTCCGTACTGAACAGAGTAATAGTCTGTCATAACATATATTGACGTCTCGATTGCTGAGGAGCTACTGCTTTGATCTTAGTTCTTTATGCTTTGATTACCACGGTGGAGCCAACATATATAATAACTGCTAGAATCATTAGCAGGTATCGTATTCTAATGGAGCTAAATCTAAACCTTGTGAGCCTAAAGACTTGGGAACTAAATGACATTTGTTCTGATAACACTGAAACACTAACCTGATCTTTAACTTTAACCCTAACACTAACTCAGAACCTAAGGTATACCTAACTCTAGCCCTATTAACTTAAAAATATAGCACTCTTTAAGTCTGTCCCACTCCAATTGTGTATGCTTGGGCTAACCCAGTACAAAATGCAGGCATCTTACATCTAAAATTTCATGTTCATTTGCTACCAGCTCAGCCGCCAAGGTGGCATCGCAATTACAGGCAATTATGTTACTCCAACGAGCACCTTTCTGAATACAAAGAGAATGTTAGCGGTATAAACAACTTTTAAAAGCATAACGACCCATGAGAGCTCTCGTGGCCTAGGGGTTAAGGTGTTGGCCTCTCATTCAAAGGTCCCGGTTTCGAATCCGGGTAGAGACCGAAACATTTTCTTTTCTAAAATTGTCTCCTTTCACCTCTTTTCCTGCTCTCTAGCAATGTTCTGTCGTCTGCTTTCGTCTCTTCTTTCTGCTCCTACCCCTTCACATCCCTTGCCCCCTCTGGGCTCCTGACTCTTTCTGCAGCCTTTCTACTGCTACTCCTTGGCTCCTTCTACTGCTGTCTTTCAGCCTCACCCCTTATCTTCTGGTAGGAAAGATCTACACCTATCCTTCTCGGACAAGGGCGAAAAATCACGGAGGGCCCGTGGGAGGAGGATAGCATTGATACATGCACGCATGAACAGTGGGTTGGTTGGCCTAAAAATCAATAACTTCTCAGCATTTAATATCCAATCTTCCTGATTGAAAAAAATGCGATTTTAATCAACGGTAACGTTTCTGAATACGACACGCATGTCAGCGCAAACAAGCATGTCAGCGCAAAAAAGACCTCTTAGCAATAGCACTGAAACCAAAGCGTACTCCAGATTTATAATGATTGGGAAGCTGTACAAACCTAAAAAGAGTCTAATTCGGATTCGACTCTCGCTTGCATACATCGCAATCACGTGTTGACCACTGTAGCCATGAACACTCTTGTTTTGGTGGTCATCGAGAGGTTTTTGTTTTTTAGGATTGGACTCATTTTAATTGAAACTGTCTTTAGCCACTGCAATTCTTCGTTTTATTTCTGCGGAGTATTTGGCCTTGTATTTACTGACTATATAAAAACATAATCACATTACAGGCCCCCTTAACCCTCCCGGGTCGAGGTGGCACTGCGTTGCCATATCTCCCCCTCTGAAGACACTGGCTTTGTTTTCATTATTCATGCAGTGTTTCTTGGGAAAGGAAATCCTGGCGGCGCCTAACCCTCTCCAGGCTTGATTGTAATGTATGTGGCCGTTTTTCCTACTTCGTAAGGCCCCTTGCCTTCAGACAGCCACATTACGATTTCGAAAGTACTCTAAGTTTTATTACTGACTAGCGTATTTTCAGTTTACGCAAGAATCAATTTAGAAAACAAAACAAAGAGGAGAATTCGAACATACTAGAAAAAGAAGAAGAAGAAGAAGAAGAAGAAGAAGAAGAAGAAGAAGAAGAAGAAGAA
>NW_004797358.1:1064447-1066601 GCF_000002075.1 Aplysia californica | reverse complement strand
GGGGGGAGGGCTTAGTTCTTTTATCAGAAATGGGGTTAAATAAGGATGAATTTTACTATCAGAAGCTTTTTTTATCTTTAGTTTGAAGGAAAAAACATTGTGTTGGTAAAAACACGTCCCCTGATTACAATAGCCAAGTAGACAATATGAAATACAAACAAATTTCACATTTGGAAATAGTTAAATCGAACACACTCTAACATGGAAGTCAGGAAAGTACGCAGAATAGAGCGAAAAGCAAAGCAAACAAAGCGCAGTATAAAAGTAGAAGCCTTGCCTGGCTCCCTCTCTCACTAAGTGGATTTTTGAGTTAAAACAAAGACCCACAAAGACTCAGGATAAAATCTGAAACAGTAACCATGTTGCACATCATATTCTGTGCTTTTTTGATTCTGTTGAAAGGTTTGTATGTGATAAGGCGTTCTTTTATCAGCACTTGTATTGATATATTTATTATTTTTGTCTATTGTTTGAAGCCTTAATTCAAAACTGTTTTAAAATCTCTCCCCCCCCCCCCCCCTCCTGTCGAAATAATGATTTTGGGATTGGGCTCTGAGGGGGGTGGGGGGGGGGGGGGGGGGGGGGGGGGAGTGGCAGCTGCTATTATCTGAACAGCATTTTGCAAAGGCATTCTTTGATGATGCATTCACTTGTCAAGGCCAACCCAAGCTGAATGGCAAATACACCAAAACACATTGACGAAAATGCACTGCACAATGTCATTCCAAAGTGGGGAATTAATTCACGCCTGAAGTGTAGAGCGGCTATGTGCTTCGCTGTTGCACACAGAAGACCCGAGTTTGATTACCGAATGGGAAGAAATTTGTATCGAATATCTCGGTCTTGATGCTGGGATATTGTATCCCAATCAGCCAGGGTTGGCCCTGACAAGCAGGGTCGGAAGTCTGCGTCCTAAATGATACAACTTGTGTCGATGGGGGCGTGCAAACACATACATTAAAAATAATTCACATTTCCTTCTTGCAAGTCGAAAATCATAAGAAGAATAATTTCAGGAAAGACGTCTGATGACATTGATAACGTCAAAACCCACATGATAGGAATAAAGATACCAAACACTCAGCAACAGTTTACACTTCTTTGTGAAAATGACATCCTCGGCTGCTTTGGTTTTAGACATAAGGCCAGCGAACTGACAGGAAAGATTTTAAAAAGATGCGTGTTTTTTGTGGGGCTCAAACGGTATTGCTTTTAAAAACTATTTACAAAATAAATAAGCCTTGAAGTAAATACACATAAGAATACAATAACGACATTACATTTAACAACCGGTGTACAACTTTTGAGGTCCAAGACTTTTACCTTACCATCTTCATCATCATTCACCTCTTTCACCCTGGTATTGGAACCGCCTAGAGGGGGCCTTTGTTCTGGGCGATCTTCTCCACCTCCTGCCAGCAGCTGTGTTCTGTATCCCTGAGATCTGCTAGTTCAAATTTTTCCACATTTTTTCTATGCCCAGCTGTACCTACCTCCCAGATCCAGGTGAGAAACCGGGCATTTATACGCTCGCCAAGCAGAGCTAAAGGCCTAGGTATAGTTCGCCAAGGAGAAACCTGGACGTCGTCATCACCTGTTTCTTGTGCCATGACCTGCCTGGCCACATTCGGAAACTGCTACAGCTTTCTCTACCATCGTGAGACGAAGAAATGCACACCCGGTGAGGTTTTAAACAAAAAAGTGTGTTTTCCATCGACACAATTTAGGATCACTGAGGAAATTATCTTCTTCGGTATCCTCAATTGCTCAACAATAAAATGCCATGGATGTTTTATCAAAGTTTGTCTATTTAATTTTTACATCCCCTATGGGCCCACCGTTACCTTAGTGGGTAAAATGCTGACATTGGAGCAGATAGCACTGGTTTGAATCCTCTACTGGTTGTTTTGGGGGAGTTTCCAAGGCTCTCCACCAACTTAGCTATGTCCTATCAAAGATGGTCGTTGAATTCGGAAGCCTCGCCCTTTAACGGACTTTGCAATGTTGAATGGGGCGTTAAACCTGTACCATGACGACCGAATTCCCCTATCAGTAAAGGTTCTGTTGTAGTATGTTTATTCAGCTTGTACAAAATAGGAATGTCTCTTATCAAAGATTATTCTTTTTTGTTGTTACTTTATTTCTTTTTTTTCA
>NW_004797358.1:1037805-1064062 GCF_000002075.1 Aplysia californica | reverse complement strand
CCCCCCCACCCCAGAACAAAACCTTAATGCCGTCCATTGCCCTCAGGCGTTGTACTGTCCTTCAGTGAGCAGCCCCCTAATTCGGCAGAGGGCGCTCTCTACATTGCCAACGTGTGCGGCCATTCAGAGGAGTTCGTGAACGTCCGGCTTTCAGCAGAGACAACCATCTGTGTGCACGTCTCGGAGACCAAGGCCAGATATAAAGAAGCTAAGAAAGTCTGTCAAGGTACGGGCGAAGATAGTCTGTTTCTTTTGTTTTTGTTTCCTGCCATCAGCTCTGGGTAATGTTTAGTCTCTTCACCGTTGCAGAAACCTTGATTTCGATTCAAAAGGGACATTGGGGGGATGGGGTGGGATGTGTATTTTATAAAGTAGATTAAACAAACTGACAATGTAGAAGAAAAAGTACAATAAAAACATCCACCAGCTCAAATTGCAGTTACTGAATGAGGTAGCATGGCCTTCCCGACTCTACAAAGTCGACAACTATTGCTATTTGAGCAACGTCTATTCTGGAGGAAAACTGGCGATACCGCAGATTTCGGGTTTAGTGGACTTCAATGTATTACTTCTCGCCCTCCAGATCTTTTCTTCTTGGATACACTCGATCCAAAGGTGAGACACGGTCGATACGTTTGGGATCAAGAAAAATACCAGGTTGTGTCTTACTATTTCATAGGTGTGGTGCGCAGGAGACCTGAGTTCGATTCCCGAAAAGAGAGCAGTTTTTATCGAATGTCTCAATCTTTCAGCGAGAATGTTGACTCCCTCTCAGCCCAGGTTGGCTCTAAACGATTTAAATTGTGTCGATAACAAAAGAGATGACTGTGAAGTGTTGACCAAGCAAGTACAAGTTGAAATGTTCACAAGTCCGCACGGCAGTAAGAGCCTCGGGCTCAGTCTGTGACAATAATTTCGTGACTGACTTGCGCGCGCCCCGATGCGAATGTTGTTGTCGTTGTTGTTCCTTCGCTGTGAGAGTATTCAGCCAAGCCCAAAGGGGCTCGCGTCAATGACGATCTTAGTTAGGAGGTTGGGGTCAAAGTAAACTACGTCATGAATTTGTCACAGATAATCATGTCTTCGAGTGTAGTGTACACTTTCCCTTGTGATTTCTAATACGATTTCATGTATGATTTCTGATATGAGTTCTAATGTGAATTTTGAAATGTTCTTCAGTCCATGACCAAGATGTGCTTATACGTTTCAAGTTGGACTATATGGTTTGTGCAAATGAAATTAGATCTAATTGTTCTAATCAGAAGAAAGGCATTTTATTCCTTGGTTATCTTACAAGAGTATTTTGAAATAGAAGAAGTTGAGGCAAATACAGAACAATCCTGATTTGTAGTTTGGGGGTGGGTTGGGGGGGGGGGAGTTTCAACAATATCAGTTAATCTTCATTCCCCCTCTATGCGGGATTCTCAGAGACGAAGATCTTTGTAACACACGATATTGATTAGGTTTAAATTGCTGCTATTGGGTATTCATGCCCTTGTCTTGTATTTTGCGTCGGTAGTGTTGCGATGGACCTTCTGTTTCCTGGCCTTCTCTTTTTTACTCTTTGCTTACTCTTGTCATTTTGGATCTGAAACGGTTCTAAAATTCTAAAAAGAATTTCTTGTCTTGCTTTTCATCAGCTACGGAGCTTTGTGTTTCAAAACCAAACCAAACAAAACCAAACCAAACCAAACAAAACCTCATTGTCTGCTTCAACATTGATCAATTCATGTATTTGAGATCAGTACTGACCCATTTTTAGCACTTCTTCGTCCATTGTATTGAACACTTTGGCTTCAATGACAAAGAAGCCAAGAGCGAGATTCTGCGTGGCTTTGAGTGCGACTACTCATAATCTGCTTTTCGTCAAAAGCGCAAATTTGATGGAATGTCAACAAATAGCTGCCACACCAAACGTTCTTTGTTCTTCTCGTTTGTAAATCGACCGCAAGGGTAGGAATCACATACTTATCTTATACGGTCACTGTTTCGTGATGTGTTCATGTTCTGAAAGTAAAATAAAGAATAAATAAAATAATAACACCGCTATCGGAACTAATTCTTATGACACGGACTTATTTTTGCTTTCGAATCAGAGATATTCTTGGCTAGTAGGAACTCACACTGTTTTGAAACTTCCTTCCCGAGTAAGGCGGGATGTTGACAAAATAAATATTTAAAAATCACGTCAGTTCCAGTTTGATAACGATCATTGTGAAGAGTCAACTAAGTTTTAAAAAAAATGACGTATCGATTGTTCTAGTTTTCTTTTGAAAAGACAAACTATTCCCAACAGGCCACCAATAAAGCGTAAAACTGCAACACAGCCCGGGGAAACGCGAAGAAGAAGAAATGGGACTGAAAAAGGCAAAAAAGGCACAGGTCAATAAACAATTTATATTAGCTTACACATTATATCCCACTAATGTTGTGTGTGTGTGTGTGTGTGTGTGTGTGTGTGTGTGTGTGTGTGTGTGTGTGTGTGTGTGTGCGTGCGATTCCACCAGTGTGTGTTGTTCATTTATATTGTCGTTTGAATTACAAACATAGCTTTTATCTCAGAAAATTAAAAAGTGCCCCCCACCCCCCTTGAAACCCTGTTATTAAGAAAACAAATTTAAGTGTAATATCTATCATATTTTATTGTTCCTTCGTAAAAATGTTTGTATCTTCGTTGAATAATACAGCCAGGCCTTCTTAGATTTAAGAACGCCTAGTTATAGAGACGTTGACACGAAAACTAAGATAGATCTTGGTATTTTCCTTGATATCAACCCCTTTAAAAAGTCGGTTCGTTTATAATAGTTTGGTTTTTCATTCAAACGGTAGTAATCCTGGCCTACTTTACATCTCTCAAAATGGTCAAGGTGTTGTTGAATGCTCTTTTTGTGACAAGTCACCCCGTCGTCTTTTTTTTTTTAAACGTCGGAACCGTTTGGCTTTTTGCTTTTCTTTATTTGAGAAATCTGATGGTTCCAATTTTCCCTGCGGTTTTACCAATACTGGGAAACCATCGTACATGTATTTAGTTTCTTTGTGTGAATGCCCACACAGACACCTGTGTACGATTGTGTGAGTGAGTCGCACATCGCTGTATGCGTACCATTGTGTATGAACGTAATGAGCGCATTTCTATGTTGAGGCCGAATCTTTATATGTTGAGGTTCTAGTATATGCACTTAAAATTTCCCTCATGAATTGATATATCTTATCTAATCTTATCTGATCATATCTTATCTAATCTGATCTGATCATATCTTATTGTTATCTTATCTTATCTTATCTTTATATCTTACCCCTCTTTGATCCTTTCACTCTGATTACCTATATTGCTTCGCCCATTTCAGTTCCACAGACTACAGGGATACAAAAGCCGACTTTTTCCTCTTCAGTGTTGTGTTAACTTAGGAGTTTCTCTTCGCTCTTTTTCCTCACACTTTTTACGATACCCCTTTCCCCACTCTACTCGACAACCAGAAAAGGGAGGTCACTTGTACGGTACCCAGACATTACCCAAGTACCAACTGTTCTTGGACATAGTGGCGATGTTTCCTGGCTCATACCTGATTGGGCTGACGGACATCGACGAGGAGGGAAGATGGAGGTGGGATGTAGACGGCACGGTGATGACCTGTGAGATGTGGGACACATTGTGGAGGGGAGGTGAGTTTTACGTTTGTGGGTCCTGAGCGACTCATTGTTTGAAAATGTTTTTATTTGTGTCTTTTGCCCATAAGCTGGACTTGTATCAAGCAGAACGTGTCGTTGTTGTTGTTGTTAGCAATACGGTACAGGTTCTGGCTGGGGTTTTGAGTTCAATTCATAAGGGACTTTGGGATTTTCCTTGACGTAGACCTATCAGAGGAGTGCATAGTATTTTATTGTTCTTTTGCTGGCCCCCTCCCACCCACCCCCACACAACACAACACACACACATACACACACACACACACACAGATATACACCACATCACTCTATCTCACTCTATCTACATATATATACAGACACACGCAACGCAAACATTCACACCCACACACACTCACAAACATGCGCGCGCACACCCACACCCACACACCCACCCCCCCCCCCCCCCCCAAAAACAAAATAAAAATGAACACACAATATTTACGCCAGCCTTTGGCCCAAGACGCAAAAATTAATGCCTAACATCCCCCCCCCCCCCCCTTGTCCTCACAGTGGTGTGGATCCACCATTGATTTTGTGCTTATATTATTTACTTGCTTTTTAGTTTCAGTTTTAAAACAACAAAACAACCACATTCATTCTATGATATATAATGGCCATTCAGAGCAGGATTAAACTATGACAGAACAATACAGGAGAAAATGAAGTAATTTACACTAATGGTACTCTCAGCGACCGGCTGTGGGTTTTGATCTGGTCCGTGTTCCTTCACAGCCTTCTCTCAACTCACCTATTCACACAGCAAGACGAAACAGACCCCTGGGAAAAGAATGTAAAATTACTTGTTTAAAGGAAAAAAACTAAAGTTAATAGCAGAAATGCCCGTCTAGACATCATCAGAGGGTTGTCTAACGTCTAAGACCACCAAGTTTAGGCATCTTAAAAGTGCTTCCGGGTTGAGTTATCACCAAACCCAAAGTCATCAAATCGAAAAAAAAACACCCCAGCCCCACACATGAAATCAAGCGGAAAAAAGATATTTCCGATTCTAATTTTGTTTGAGCAAGATCTCTAAGACATAAAGTAGCAAGTGAAATTCAACGGTGTAAACTAGCAATCCAGATTATTATACAGTAGTACACACAACATTTCAAACGCAGTTAGCTGTAACACATGCACTATTTTTTAAATTCCGTCTTCATGTTTTATGATCGTTGCAGACACAGCCACCTCTTGCTCGACGTAGACAAACTATGTACCAAAATTCATGGAGATCATCACTGAGATCTATAATTAACTCGGGCTCTTTATTCTATATGTGCTTGAGGAGCAATAGAAAGCTAAACGTTTGCATTTTGCTATTGAGCATAACATTAATTTTGTACTTTGGAAGGAGTCCGCTGTTTGTCATTGACAGCTGTGGCTAACTGTCCTATGGAATATTATTATTATTATTCTGCAAGCTTTGGTAGCCCCTAAATAGTCACCAGTATAAATGCCAAAGAGAACAGCCAACTACAGGGACTGGTGTCTATGGTGTTATGGTTAGGATATTCACCGTTACACCCAAAGACACGTGTTCGATTCCAGAGATGGGAAGCCTATTATTTTTGCGAGTATATCCGTATTTTTGTTAGGGTGCAGTGTCTGTTTATCCGAGACCGAGCGGCCCTGACAGGCGAGAGTTGAAGCACCCACCTCTTACACTACATACGTGGTGATTTCATTTTCACAAAAATATAAGTATATTATATCAAACAGGTTCTAAATTACTTGGAACGGGTTTTGTTTGGGTAAACGTTATGAAGCACAGTACAGGTCAACGAGTAAATGGAAACTTAAAAGAAAGATATTGCACGTACTTTATATATATATATAATATATATATATATATATATATATATATATATATATATATATATATATATATATAAGTATCTCCAGAACAGTGTTGAAAAGACATTTTATTTAGAACCAATGAAGCAAGATCTGTTTAGTTGCTCTGTAACTGTAAGTTCACTACAAGGCCTTTGATGCAAAGTACGGAGCTGTTCCACATCACCTATAGACAGGGTGATAAAAACAACCACAACTAAACAACTTTTTTCTGAATATCTCGCACAAAATTTGTACTAGAATGTTGTGATTTGAAACTGGTATAATTTATCCAAAAGGAATTTGTTTGACATAAAATTCATGAAGAAAAAATGGTTTTCGAAAACGGAAATGGCTTTTGATAAAAAAACCACCTATTAAAGCAAAGTACACCAATTTAAAAGTCTTGTAAGGAGAGTCATGACATGATTGGGTTTTTTTTTCTCTTCCTTTTCTTTTTAAATCTAATCTTTCCATCCCTGTAACATTTAAACAATATTTCTTTTCTCTTACGGAGTTAAAAAAAATAAAATTTGTAAAACTCTGGAACTCCGAGACCCAGTGCTCTATATAATAATATCCTTCTTTGGACTCAAATTTTAACGCGTCGTTTGTAATGTTCAGTGGTGGCCAAACACAAGGATCCACCCAACCATGAGTACTCAAAGCCGCACACGCTGTATACCTTACAGTATGGAGTTGTTTCTAAAGACAAAAGGGGTAGGGTGAGATTGCCCAAATAGACAGCATTTGTGGAGTTAACATATCCTGAAAGGTGAATACGTGTACAATGTATGGGCTTTGCCAAGGAACCAAATGCCGTAGAGGAACTTTCACGCTTTTCAATACAATGGAGGAATCGTGAACTCATTGCTATCCTCTGATCCACATCAGCTTCGCGAACAGGAAAATGGTACCGTCGTAGATGAAGATCTACCTTGAGAATGCAGACTGTTGAGATGTAGGAAAGTCCTAGCTGTAGACATTGTCAACGGACAGACGTCTCATGGGGCTCTTCTACAGAATACTGCACCCTGGTGACGTTTAAAGGGGTGTGAACGGTGTGTATTTGACCTGAAGTGGTAATTTTGTCTGCGAAATTTTAGTTCTGATTCTCTACATGTCCTAACAGATGGATCATTTTCACCCTTGACATCAAAGGAGGCCTTAAGGACGCTTTAGCATTATTTCCGCACCTTGTGCGAAACTTACGAAATGAATTGGTGGTGAGTGGTGAGGAAATGTTCAATACAAAAAGCTCTCTGCTCTTTACTCATCTTAACCATGATCTCAACAGGCGAAGGAAACTTTTGAAAAACTACATGTATCTGCAAACTTCTGTTGGACTGGTAGACTACTGTAGCTTGCAGTATGGCCCTATCGTTGGGACTTTTAGTGGTAGGCCTAATGCGAACTAGTGCGTCATGCTACAAAAATGGGGACGTAGCTGAAAATGGGTTGTTTTTTCGCGCTAGGTAGAAAAAAACTATTCTGTGGATTTATCTAAAATGAATACACGTATCAGACAAATCCCTTTGACTCCAAAATATTGCGTACAAATTTGAAACACATAACTTCGGTGTGGAGGAAATTATTTACATAAAAGGTTGTTTAGTTGCTTTTTTGGATCACCCTGTATGTTATGTCCCTTGACTTCCAAACTGCCATTCTTGTTCCTCTACTTCTTGTTTGTGTTAAATAGTAGTACATTGACAAGATATTACCAGTCTTAAATTTGGAAATGGCCAGACAATGAGGCAGTAGCAACAGGAAATAGTAAAGTAAGAGAATCTACTTATCTCGCAATAAGTTAAACATTTTCCAATTTTGATGCTCCTATGGATTAATGTCACAGCGCTGGCAAGCAATCATTCCCATTCATTCTCTCTGTTTCAGATGAACCAAACGGCGGGAATCGAAACGAGGACTGTGTGGCCTCAGCCAATACAGGCCCCAACGCAAGCACCACCATTAAATTTTTGGACATTCCATGCTCCAGATGGGCCCCTCTCAAATTCATCTGCGAGAAATATCCTTTATAGACTCTGGGAAAGACAAACCAAGGCCCGCTTCACCCAGAAAAGAACGTGGAACAAGAAACAGTAATCTCCGCGATGCGAAATGTCTCACACCACACTTCAACAGATCGCATAAACTTTGTCACCTTCTCACGTTCGCTAGTCGCTAGTTGACAAAATGGAATAAGGGGACGAAGACATATTGTCTGATCAGCAGCCACAGTGAATGTGTTCTTTGTCATAACTTTTGATATATTACGTGTGCATAATATGTACATAGTGTCTAAAAAAACAAATAAAGATGACCCACTTGAAGTAAACTAACTCGTCATCTTTGCGTCAATTTCAACAAACTTCCAACTAATAAAACAAAATTAATCAAGGTTACGTCGAATATATCAATATGAAGAAAAAAATCAGTTCATGAGTTCGAGAAACATTACGTTAAAAATGTTTAAACAAATTTTGCCTCTGAGAGTGCAGGTTGCCCCCCACCATCAGTATACTTTTAGACGTGTTACGTTGTGAGTTCCACATGTAATGCTGGCAAATTAGGCTACTCGTTCTTTCATTACACAACTCAAAGCATATCAAAAATGGACAGTGAACGTTTTCGATAAAAATCGATTTTTGGGGTCTTTTTCCTACATAATCCTCTTTAACGCTTGCAAGTTTCTACTCCCCCCCCCCTATTTTCGAAGATTTCTGGCTGGACATTTGGGAGAAACGAAGAGGCTTAAATAGTCTTCTTTTGGTAAGTAGAAATTTATAAGCTATATATAGTGACCGTAACGGTCTTTATGTCCGGCAGTCTAGTGGTTAGGCTACAGGACTCGTAATTGTGAAATTGCCAGTGTGGAGGTGCGAGGCTCAGCTCGGTCATTGGACAAGTTCACTGTATATACATTTTTCCACTTAAATCGCTCTTATCGGATATAGGCGTTAAATTAGGAGGTCCTGCTTCTTGAATAACCATTGTAGTGTTGCAAGAGGCGTTAAATCTATTCAAAATCTCACATTTCTGTCCCCAGATAAATTAGAGCCAGATAATGTGGACATAGTTCTTTTGGCGAAATCATTTCTCTTCCTTACAGCTACAGAGTGACCGATTACAAATGGCCACCGATCGTTGTTATTAAATTGTTCATTTGACTTAAGGCTCATCTGGGCAAGGGTAGATTATTCTGGGCAAGAAAGGTTTCGCCCAAAGTAGGAGTAAAGGAAAAAAGAACTGAGTGGGAAAGTAAGTGAGAAAACAAAGACGATACACTTAATTGTTAGATTTTAACTTTCTTGTCATGCTTTCTAGTATTCAAAGTACTATCTCTAAGCACTGTGTGTTTATATATATATATATATATATATATATATATATATATATATATGTGTGTGTGTGTGTGTGTGTGTGTGTGTGTGTGTGTGTGTGTGTGTGTGTGTGTGTGTGTGTGTGTGTGTGTGTGTGTGTTTCAACGTTTGTGCCTTTCCCGTTCCCCTAACAGAATGCTTTTTTATTCTTTATTCAAAGCACGATCTTAATTACCTTTGTTCACAACAAGGAGGTAGGAATCAAACTTCCAGAGATAGATCTTTATTATTTTATGTTAGTCATCAATTGCTGAAATAGGAGAAAAGTTGAAAACAGATGAAAAAAGTTTGCCTTTTGAACGGAACAGGCTATAAAACACATTCTTTTTTTCAAACTGTTCAATGGTACTTTCATCCTTTGCGAAACCTTCTTTCACACTACCCTAGTGTGTTTTATCCCTAAAACATTGTCATGAACCCATCACACCGAGCAAGCATTCGATTCCACTGTTACTGCCCCATTTAACCATAATCAACACCGACTCGTGATAACATTCTACAACAAGAGTGACCTATTTTCGGAGTGAGGATAAGTTCTAGACCATAACATGCCATACCATGCCATACTGTACCGTACCATACCGTACTATGCCATACTGTACCGCACAGTACCATGCCATACTGTACCGCACAGTACCATGCCATACTGTACCGCACAGTACCAAGCCATACTGTACCGCACAGTACTATGCCATATTGTACCGCACAGTACCATGCCATACTGTACCGCACAGTACCATGCCATACTATACCGCACAGTACTATGCCATACTTTACCGTACTATGCCATACTGTACCGTACCGTACTATGCCATACCGTACCGTAACATGCCATGCAGTACCGTACTGTACCGTGCCGTGCTGTGCCATACCATGTCATAACATCCCGTACCGTACCAGTTCAAGTTAGAATCTTTTGAAAAAGGCATGACTCTAGAAATAGTAAGAGGACAATGCACTCTAAAAGACTTAGAGGTTTACATCTTCATCACATCTCTGTTTACTACTACCAAGCACAAGCCCTGCCAAAATGGATTATAGATCTAGTCCTTCAAAATTATTTGATTCTGGCATATATGCTCCCCTTAAACAAAGATCTACATGTACTTTGATCAAGGTAATTTTGCAAAACTTCTAACTTCTAAGTTGGCAGTTTAGATCCCGATAGGTTTAGCGCA
This sequence comes from Aplysia californica, assembly GCF_000002075.1. Lineage (NCBI taxonomy): Eukaryota > Metazoa > Mollusca > Gastropoda > Aplysiida > Aplysiidae > Aplysia > Aplysia californica. The sequence continues at coordinate 1,053,981 of NW_004797358.1, read as the reverse complement.
AAACATTTTTACTTTTAGTTTAGACCCAGAAGGCAAATCGACAAGAGAAGTCTGGGTGATTCTTTTTTACAGATTACCCGAGCCAAAAATGTTTCGTCTTCATTATGACTAAAACCCTGTTAATTCCAGTAGGGCATTTTTACACAGAAATGTGAAATGGCATAGGTTTAACACCCCTATCAACACTATTTGGTTATTTAAGAGGCGTGACCTCGGAGTTTAGCGTCCATCCCTGAAAGAAGCGATCCAAATAAGAAATTCGTGCACAGTGCCTTTCCCAAGGACCCACGAACCTACGATCTCACGATAAACACAAGGCTACCGACGTCACATTTAACACATACAAAAGAGCAAACACTCAAACGAGGAAATGAACGAAACAAAACAGCATTGTGGTTAAGAATTTAGTGATTGTTAAAAACATATTTACATTGCACGATAATGCATAAGTCACAACGCATAAAGATTTGCGGGAATCCTTTTTTAATTATTTTCTTTTTCACAAAGCAAAAGTTTGTTTTTATGCTGTTCACGATCGATCAAAAGATAGATTTCATTGACTGGCGAATGGAAGTCTTTCCAGAAATACCAGCCTTACGAGTAGACATGACAGGGTTACTTGACTTGGGATATGGGCTCTCGATGATGTTGCAGTCAGTCTGAGCCCACCTGGCATTTAACCCAAAACAAGTCAAATGTCTTTTGTGGAGAGCCGGTTTCCTGGACTTAGTGTGAGGTATGACTGTTCTCTGTGGCATCGCCCGGTGATACCTTCCTAGTTTCTTGTGATTGGAGGGTTTCCCATTGACGTCATCAGTCGCTGTGCTGTTCTCCGGCAATGGCCCAAGAATATGCCTGATTGTATACGGGGGGTTTTCTCGTTGAACAAATCTTGCTAACGAAATTTCTCGTAGGTAAAGAAAGTCATGAGCTTTTGTCTTACACTTTTCACCTATTTTTGAGCCGTTTTGAGATTCATCCACTTGCGGAGAGATGTCACTTTCCTTTGCACAATTATTGGGCAACTCACTGGCATCATCCATACCATAAACTGAAACGCGGCTTACCTCTTCGTGGCTGGGACGCTTGGACTGAGAAGGCCGGTGTTTTAAATGTTTTAGCGATGAAAATGTTTTTTCCGGAGATACATAACCCCATTCAACATGCATGTCAGCGTGGGCCTTCCTACAGGACATCGTGATCGACACGTCAGTGGATCCAGGATGAAAAGCATTAAAGGATCTGAGCTCATCATAAAGACCAATAATTCGTTTGTAGCGCTCCAAGGACTCCTGAAAGGAAAACAAACAAGTGTGCGACGAGACGGAGGAGGTTTGAAATATTAATGGCGATAAAAACAAAACAACAACAACAACAAAAATCCCACAAACAAAACAAGCCCCAATCCTTTTTTACCGTGGCGTTTAAAAAAACAAACAAACCAGTCTTTTGCGTCTTTAAGCTTTTCCTTTCACGTGAGTAATACCAAAGATCGTATAACAAGATAGTTCACTCAGCCAAAAAGATGTCCACAGAAGTCTGCGCATTGGTTCAGATGGCACTGCACACTGCAGTGTCTGGTTTGAAGCTCTCTTTCGTTTCTCCAGAAGAAAAATAGGAATAGCACAATTTGTTGATTGTTTTTCACACAAGTAGGGTAACTCTGATCGCAAAGTCCGCACTTATTCGAAGAGGGCGCCCCAGAACTTTGAGGACATTTTAATATTTGACTCAAAGAGGGGAGTGAACTATCTTGTTATACACGATCTTTGGTAATACTAAGTACTCTAAAAAGTAGGTCATGTTATAACAAAAGCAACATTTTGGTACTTCCATTTGTGTTCACAGCACTTACGTCAAAAAGTAGAAAATTGCCCCTTTTCCCCAATCACGAGGTGGATCTTTCCTATTCTTTGATTTTTTATGAAGTTTTTGTCTGCGTGTATCAAAGACCTCATCAACATTTGACTATTGTCACGCAGGAAAGATTGTAGTTTAATTAAACATCAGAGAAATCGAGCCATCGGCATGCTCCTTGCGTTTCTGTTGTTGTCAGGACATTAAACCTCAAAAGAAAATTGACGTTTAACGTTTGAAAAACACGTGGCAGACACTCGAGATGACGTTTATACTTCAGAGAAATATTTTATTTCAAAGCTTGAAGAACAAACCGAAGTGAATTCCAATGGGATAGGTTATACATGTTCAAGATCGTGTATGTGTGTGTGTGTGTGTGTGTGTGTGTGTGTGTGTGTGTGTGTGTGTGTGTGTGTGTGTGTGTGTGTGTGTGAGTGTGTGCGCGTGTGTTTTAGAGAGAGAGAGAGAGAGAGAGAGAGAGAGAGAGAGAGAGAGAGAGAGAGAGAGAGACAGAGACAGAGACAGAGACAGAGACAGAGACAGAGGCAGAGATAGAGACAGAGAGAGGCAGACAGAGAGAGAGAGAGGCAGACAGAGAGAGAGAGAGAGAGAGAGAGAGAGAGAGAGAGAGAGAGAGAGAGAGAGAGAGAGAGAGAGAGGGAGGGAGAAAGAGATAGAGACAGACAAAGAGACAGAGAGGGAGATGGGTGTTCATGTCCATTGGCACACTGCATAGGTACGTATGTATGACTGGGTGTGCATGATTGCATGTAATATCATTGAACAAGAATTTAATGGGTGCATTTCTGTGTTGATTCTTTGAAGTACGTGTAAGTTCTGTTATACACACTCAAAATTTCTTTCAAGGATCAATAAAGTGTATTTTATCATATCTTATCTATCTTGCTTGCTTGCAAGTAGAAGAAACAAACCAATAGACCACAGGCGCAAAGAGAGTCTTAGCTCGCGTGTCCACCAAACCGGAAACCAACGGACAAAAAGTCGTCCGTCTCTCGGAAAATGAGTTGTTGAAATAGAGCATCATAGGTTTTTATCTTACAATTAATTATTAGTGAGAGCTCCATTTAGATGTGTCCACCGAAACGACCCCACTCCTGACAAAAGTCGCAGCGGCTGGAATGCCGCTTGTGACATTCTAGTGCGATCGTCTGGTGATTCATCAGCTATAGGCTCAGCAGCCAGAGCAAAAAAAAGTCTAATCCTAAGTTTCGATGAAAAATGTATTGCTATACTCATAATTTCCTCCTCAAAATTAGCAAAGTCGACGCGTAAACCACCGATTTAAATGCACATCAACTATTTTACCCATTTTTGACATTTTGTTGCTCTCGCCTTGGGTTCTTTAATCTTTGACCTATAATTTATGCAGGCTGGAAATGACCTGACGAATTTTCCCCCAACTGGACAAAAAATCGAATCGGTTCTGCTTAGGGAGATACGCGGCCTTACCTGTCTAGTGTCAGCTCTTGACATGCCTCGAAAATCGTGCGTGTGTACGGGTGGAATATGTACAACGCTGGACCTCCCGTCCACTTGGCGATTTTCCGAAGGAGGTCTAGGAGCGTGAGGTAAGCTGCCATGTGTTGACGAACTGGGAATGTGAGAGTATGAAGTGTTCTCAGGGGGCATTTTTTCGTTGATGGGTGGCAATCTGAAGTCACCTGGTTGTGATTTGTCTTCTTCACCAATCAAATTTTTATTCGGAGGTGATTGTTCTCCTTGTCTATTCGACCCAGTGACCAGTAGGGATTTGTCTTTAATACTGGGTCCTCTATTTGGAACATGTGTGCTTTTTTGTGCTGGGAGTGATGGTAGGCAGAGAAACTGAGAGGTATTCCCAGCAAATTTCGAATTTGACGAAGAAATAGTGTAGAGCTCCCTGGATACAAGCTCGGGAAATGAGTAAGAACGTTCCATTGAGCAGCCAATGAATTTGCAAATGCGGAGATAATGTGATGCCTCTTCCATTGTTTTGGTTCCGAGTTTTGGATCAGCGGGGTCTTCCACAGACGCATTGGTAACTGCTCGTGGGCCGTCTAGTTCTCCAGTATGACTGTTCTTTTCACAAGAGCTTTGTTCGGAAACGTTTTGTTTCTGTGATACGGGGTCATTTGGAGTGCTTTCAACATCCATGCCAGTTCCAGCCGTGCCGGTAGCAGGAGCTGAATTCTGTCCAGAAGCACACGGAGATTGGAGAAATGATGTACTGTGAGAAGTCGATTTTTTGCCATCCGTGAGCTTGCCCGAATGAGCTGTGCTGACGTTCGCTGTCTCGATCTTGAGACGCCCTTCTTCAAGTTCTCTGCTTTGCACTTCATCGTCGCCTCTATCTGTCTGTTGTGGACTGTTTTGGGCTTTTAGGGAATGTGATGATTTCTCAGATCGTGCCTCGGGTTCTGGAACTTTCGGCGACTCACTTTTTTTGTTGCTTTCTTGCTCGAAATTTACCGATTGTCCGTGGTTTTTTTCATTTTCGCCAGGAGCAGCGGTCTGTTTTCCTCCATCTACTTGTTCCTGCTGCCACTCATCCATACTAATCCCAGCGTCCCCTTCCGTTTTTCCATCACTATTCAGAACTATGGAGGTCGGCCTTCTCGCATCCACGTTTGATACACCAAGTTTATCTGTCTCCGGAGAAATTGCCGTTGACGAGCGGTTCTCTTGTCCTGATGGAAAAGACTCAGATACTGGATTTACATTTTTCACGTTAAAGTGGGTCGCGCTATCGCCGAGGCTGATGGCCAGACTACCCCGTCGGTTCCTTGTTTCAGTGTCGCTATTGGGGCCCTGAAATGAGAAATCAGACTGGACTAGGAGTATGAAACTAATATAGAAGTTAATTAAAGGTGGATTTTCTCAACCTTTATCTCGCACAATACACACATTTGAGATATCTTCAATACTCACACAGGCGTCTGCGGTTAGGGACGTTGCTGTCACACACAGAAGACGCGAGTTCGATTACTGAGTGGGGAGCTTGTTTTTTATGTTTTTAATCTAGTATCTTCACCTGTCTTCTGTAACGATGCATCACCCTCATCCCAAATTGGCGCTGACAGACAGTACCAAGCAGCCCACCTCCTAAATGATCATAACTGTGTCGATGTGGGCATAAAAATATCTACGATAACTATTATTATAAACTGAATCCTCACAATGAGCGTCGGCATCGTTTTTCCTCGTAGGTATAAACGATTCTCCTAGCAAAAGGCAAAACAAAACAAAACAAAACTTCCAACGGGACACACAAAATAAGCCTAACAGACACCTCCCCTGACCTATCCCCCACTACCCAAAACATCCTTAACACTATTGTCTTCTCTGTAGTTGTTATTGCCGCTATCATCCTTCCTTCGTCGATTTCACTTTCAATGTAACTTTTATAGGATACCAACAACACCTAATTCTAAATTTTGGCTTGTTGAATTTTTGATTAATGGATTAGTTTTTGATTTATGGGCTTAGGAAGCATAAATTTTCCTCTTTTTCACTTTTTTTTAGGAACAACCCAATTGTAAGTGTCATAAAATAAAAACTAAAGCATATAAAGAATTCAACAAGCCAAATTTAAGAGCTGCACATTTACTGTTGGCATGCCAAATTGGAAATGAATCAGTTAATAAATCAGGGAATAAAATGGGAGTGAAAAAGGTATATACAAAATCCAATATGGCCGCCGTTTCCATAGTAACCGATTCACAATATACTTTTTGAACTATTGATTTCAAATCCCCAATAACACACGATGTCCCACAACAAATATGGGAACTCTAGGCCTTGTACTCGTAATAGTGAAAATATCAACGTCAGGTGCCCCACCTGCCCTTAAACAAGACGTGGAAAAAACCCAGAAGAGATATAATGTGAACAGTGAACTGCATTACCTGGGCGCAACACTATATCAACTGGTACCAGGGCTATGAGCGGATGACCCTGGTTCGAGTCTCTAAACTAGTATTCTTGAATATAATGGGTCGTTGGGGGGGGGGGGGTTCTTATAACACGCAGCCCACCTGGCTCGATCCTATCGAAGATGGGCATTAAACTCCAAAGTCACGCCTCTTCAATAATTTTACAGTAGCGTTGAAAGGGGCATAAAACCCATACCAAAGCATTTTTTCCCCGGACTGCATTACCTGGAGATACCCGTCTTTCTTCAGACTGTCTGTAGCCTGGCCTATCTCCCCCAGGAGCTGCGTGCCGATAGCTGCTTCCGACTCCCGCAGAGCGCGGTACTGATGTAACAGACTGTGTAAGCTGGCGCGCTGGACGCTTTCGTCTTGCACTGGCTCTTGGCCCTGGGTAGGGGAGAGATGAGGAGAAGTCAGTCTTGAGAACAAAAGCCTTGTTGTTGTTGTTGTTGTTGTTGTTGTTGTTGTTGTTGTTGTTGTTGTTGTTGTTGTTGTTGTTGTTATTGTTGTTGTTGTTGTTGTTGTTTTTGTTAGTGGTAGTCTTTATGATAATGATGATGATGATGATGATGATGATGATGATGATGATGATGATGATGATGATGATGATGATGAGTTACATTCCTTTTACGAACGTTCTCTAAGAGGCATTGAAAATATACCAGCTCAAGGTAAAAAGAATGTGAAAAAAGTAAACTCGACGTATCGTTTACATCCGATCAAGCAAATTTAGCAGGAAGAAATTTAACTGGGAAATCATTATCATTCTTTCATTTGCCGCAAAATGCAAACGAGCAAGTAATAATTTATGATTCTACACGGAATTGAACAAATGTATGGCTATAAAACCAAACGCCATCACTAGTAAACTAATACCATTATTTACTTTCTATTGAGAATTCATTTTAATAATATGGAAATTTTTTGTCTAATAATTTTTACGGCATCGTGTAACATTATGCATTGTATTATCTTATTTCTCTGCCACTTTACTCTCTCAAATCTGTTTTCTTAGTTAACAGAAGCAAAGGATGAAATACTGCAATACAAGTTTGAATGTGTCTATGAACTGTCCTTTGCGCAAAACCGATTAGAAATGACACATGCGCTTTTCAGCCTTCATCGGGAAGAACAAGAACAAGAACAAGAACCTGAACAAAAACAAGCACATGGACAAAAACAAAAAGCAAAAACAAGAACAAGAATAAGAGCAAAAACAAGAAAGAACAAGAATAAAAAATACGGATGAAAGTTATTACCCTAGAATTGAAAAGTTCTATATGTTCAGCTCATTATAGTTTTGAGAAATTTGACGTCGAAAATTTTGACTTCACAAAATGTCAAGCTTTTTTCAAATGCAATTCTTTGAATATCTTGACAACGACTCCGAACAGTCTTACAATTTTGATAGAGCAAATAGAACATTTAATTTTGGTTTCTTATCTCGTGGTCTTATATATATAGTAACTCGATCAAAGCGGCTATAAATGTCAGATACAACTTTGTGATTCTAAGGTGGCAAATTGTCGATGGCTTTGATTGTGATTTGATTACGGCGGTTTTTTATTCTTACCATCCCACCGATCAGCTTGTCTTCAGACTGCTTGAGTTTGAACCTCACAATCCGCTCTGCCAGGCTGACGGGTCTACCCTCGCCGTCCACGTAGACGACATTCTTGTTTTGAAGACCTCTCCGCATGCGCATGCGCAGGTACCGGCGATAACACAGCTCCTTCCACTGAGAGTCGGGTGACAGAACACTCCTCTGCCTCAAATTATGTTCTGTTTCGTCATCGCTTTCGTAGAGATCTGCGTTCAGTCGACGAGTTTTCTTGTGGTGGTTACGTCTGCTTCGTCTACTTCTGCTGGAAAGATGTTTGCTTGACATGGCGACACTGCTTATCTGGAAAGGGGAGTACAAAGTTTAATTAATGAAGACTTTTGAACTGTTTGGAGATTTTAAAAATCGCGATCAAACAAGCGAAAGGCTGGTGGGCTACAAGTTTGTGTCCAGTAGGCCTACGGATCGCTTGTCAGCACCGTTACCATTTTAGAACTTTTCTTTTTCTTTCACTGGAAAGAAATATTATGCCAAAACCATATATAGGGTGATTTTAAAAAAACACTTTACTACTTGTTTTCTAAATATCTTCCTCCATACTGAAATTTTGCGTTTCAGATTTGAAAATGACGTTTGGAAGCCAAAATGAATTTGTCTGATATGTATTCTAGATAAGTCTATTGAATGGTTTAGCTCTAGCACATTAAAAAACACCCCATTTTCAACCTTGTCGCCATTTTCATAGCATGACGCACCAGTTCGCATTAGGCCTACCACTAAAAGTTGCAACAATCGCGCCTTATTGCAAGCTACAGCAGTCTAACAAGTCAACAGAAGTCTGCAGATATTATTTTTCCAAATTGTGTTTGCCTGCTTAGATCATGGTAACGTTTAGTAAAGAGCAGAGAGCTTTTTGTATTGAACATTACCTCTCCACAAACTCACCATCCCTGACATTTCGTAAATCTGCGCACGGCATGGAGAGAATGCTTAGGTGCCCTCAAGACCTTTGGCGTCATGAGTGGAGAAGTTCTGTCAGTTTGGATCTATAGTGAATCAGAATTAAGAAGTTCTTTAAAAAAGGACCGCTTCAGGTCGAACACGCACCATGCGCAGCCCTTTAAACGTCACCAGAGTGCAGATTTCAGTAGCCGAGTCCCATGAGACGTCTGTCCATGGATGATCTGCGACTAGGACTTTCCTACACATCAACAGCCTGCATTCTCAGACCTTAACCTACCACTATACCATGTTCATCTTCGCTAGGCTGAGATGACATGGATCAGAGCATGGCAATGTGTTCATGCTTCCTCGATTGTCTTGTAAAGAGGGATCATTTCCTCGATTTTTGGTCTAGTGCAAAGCCCATTTCCACGCTGCGGGATATGTTAACTCCCAGCGGCGAAGGCTGACTTGTTTGACAGGGTAATCAAAGTGAAATGGGACCAGATAGGGCCTGGAGATATCACACTCACACAAGTCACAAGAATCTTACTGGCACTGGAGGCGGCAACTCTGAGTTGTGAATGAAAACAAATCCTGAATTCATGTTGTATTGTATGCTTGTTCAACCGCTAAAAAAATCGGAAAAGTATTTCATTAAATATTTATTCTAACTAACCTTAAATTTAACTTTAGATTTGAACACACGAACACCAAGGAAAGAAGCACAGATGTCAGCACACAATGGCATACCAGACAGCCGAAACATTTTGGTAGAGCACGACAGTTAATAATTTTTTATTTCACATTTGGCTGTTTTTTGTCTAGCTTTTCGCGGCCAGGAGCCTCTGTCATAATCGAGGTCACGATCTGATTATAGGACGTTAAAAAGTCGAGGAAAAAAACCAAGCACTAGCAGTGTAGTAGCAGGAGTCAAAGGATTATTAGGAGTTAGTTCCCCTCACATCTGTGAGGTAGACTCGACCAGTGTAATAGTTCGCTTAGATAATCAGCGCGTCTGGGTGCTTATAACTGTGGCCCGAAAGGGGTGAACAGGGTATATGCGACAATGAAACAGTTCTGACTGCTATGCACATGTTCCCTTCAACTATATTGGTTGACTCTTCCAGCCTCACTTTAAGCGTACTTAATCAAAGCTTGTGACTGCTTATGGAGTGGCCCGATAGGGGCGAACAGGCTATTTCTGTGGCAATGAAACGGTTTTGAAGGTTAGGCATAGTCTATTGTTCATTGGTGATTATGAACGTATTTAATTTATGAGGTTTACGTCTATGGGTGAATTTGACTGCGACAATGTTTCAAAATTAGGAAGGGAAGCAGTGATTATTTGATTATATAGACGCTTCGCCTCTGTTAATTCCAAACATGCTGTCTCTTGGGCACCCCACTCTATGGTCTCTAGAAACCATTCCTTAGTGAACATGTACAGTGCATGTGGATTTAAAAACTCATGGTTTAGCAGGTCCTTGTGTTAGGGCGCCACTGAACATTTCGAACGACACGTTAAAAATGTGTCGAGTCCAAAGGAGGGAAGGGAGCAGTGCTTCTAGGAGTTTCAGAACGAGATCATTAGGATTTTAAAACTCTGTTAAAGAAAGTAAATATTGTTTAAATGTCACAGGGATGGAAAATTAATGTCAGAGAGAAAATAAAGAAAAAGGTCAACTAATCTTTTCACAACTTCCTTTTCAAGATTTTTAAACATTGGTGAACTTTGCGTTTTTGGGTGCTTTTTTCTTTTATCCGTTTCCGTTTTCAAAACATGTTTCTTCTTCGTGGATTTTACATCAAACAAATTCCTTTTGAATGAATTATGTCAGTTCCAAATTATAGCATTCTAGAACAATTTTTGCGCGAGATATTCGGAAAAAAAGTTGTTAAGTTTTTTTGGATCACCCTGTATAAGTTGCCTGTCGTGCAATGATAAGAATATGACAGACTTGGTCCTAGCGTGTCGTACGAGGCGACTAAATGGCAAATCAGGTAGTGACTCTCGAAACAGAGTCATCCTCCCTCCAGGTCGGGGGTTGAATCACGAGGCTAACAACCTCTCTCGTAAAAATAACCTATTACAGAAATACATTCAAGCAAAAACCATTATCTCCGCTTGGCTAATTGTGGATCTTCTCCGAATGGAGAGTTCATGATGCGAGGCAGTGAAAGCCGAAAGGAAGCTGCTGGGCAGAAGCCTCCACCATCATCCAAGTCCAAGTTCTTCAGATTGGCTCGTGGAACGTTAAGACCCTTTATGAGGCTGGAAAAACTGCACAGGCCCTCCAAGAGATGCATCAATACCAATTACACATACTGAAAACCAGCGAGACCCACTTGAACCAGTCTGGACAGAAGCGAATGAAAGAGGGGGAGCTTTTCCTTTATTCAGGAAATGACAATGATGGACCACACAGGAGTAGGAGTAGGAAGGGATGATCATATCCATGACAGCCCAAAAGACATTCAGGGTCTGGGAAGCGCAAAGTCCAAGGATGATCATGGCCTCATTTGGAACCAAGAATAAACTCAAGGAAAGATATTATAGGAAGAAGGTCATAAACATGAGCATCATACGAGTGTATGCCCCAACCAATGATGCAAAAGAGGAGAATAAAGATGACTTTTACAACCGCCTGCAGAATGGGGTCGACAAACTTCCAGGTAAGAGCATCAACATTGTCATGGGAGACGTAAATGCAAAGGTAGGTTGGGACAATAGTCACTGTGAGGAAATCATGGGCTGACATGGATTAGGAGAGGCAAATGACAATGGAGAAAGATTCCAAAACTTCTGCACATTCAACAACTTGGTTATTGGAGGAACAAACTTCCCATATAAGAGGATTTATAAAGCCACTTGGGTCTCCCCAGATGGAACAACGGAAAACCAGATTGACCATATTTACATCTCCCGAAAGTTTAGACGCTCACTGGGGGACGTCCGAGTCTTATGAGGAGCAGACGTCGTATCTGACCACCATTTGATCCTTGGAAAGTTGAAACTGAAACTGAGAAGGTATGCACAAGTCTCAACTGGAAGTCGTCAAAAGTATGAAGTGAGCCTTCTGAAAGACCCAGTAAAGAAGAATGAGTTCAAGTTGGAACTGAAGAACAGATTTCAAGCCCTTCAAGATCTGGATGAATGTGAAGTAATCGAACACTGGGACAAGATAAAAGAGGCAGTAAATGTAACTTGCCAGAACACCCTAGGACCCACAGACAACACCAGGAATGAATGGATTTCCCAGGACTCTCTAGACAAAGTCAAAAGAAGAACAGAGCTGAAAGCCCAAGTCAACAACAGCCGTACCCGAACTGAGAAACTCGCTGCTCAACAAGAGTACACCGAAGTAAACCGGGAGGTAGAGAATTCCCTCAAGAAGGACAAGAATACCTACCTGAATGGCCTGGCCAAAAAGGCAGAGAAAGCAGCAACAGGCGTATACTTGCGGCTTGTATACCAGAAAACAAAAACTCTTTCAGGTAGGCTCAGCAAGCCCACTCTACCACTGAAAGACAAAGAGGGAAAGACTATCTTCAACCCAGAGGGGCAACTTAATCGATGGAGAGAACACTGATCAACTCTTGAACAGACCACCTCCAGAAAACCAACCAGAAATTCTTCCAGCCAGAAAAAAAACTACCCAATAGTTACAAAACCACCTTCGAGAGAGGCAATTGCAGCAGCTATAACATCACTGAAGTCCCACAAGGCAGCTGGTCTCGACCATATACCACCAGAAACCCTAACGGCAAATAAAGATACATTAGTGGAAATTCTCTATGCTCTATTTGAAAAGGTTTGGAAAAAAGGGGGAAATACCATCAGACAGGAAGGAAGGCCACCTAAACAAGCTGCCAAAGAAAGGAAACCTCAGCAATTGTAACAACTACAGAGGCATTACACTCCTGTTCATACCTGGGAAAGTCTTTAACAGGATACTCATGGAGAGATCAAGCTGGCAACAGACGAGAAGCTACCAGGAAACCAGGCAGGATTCCACAAAAACATGTCATGTGTGGACCAGATCGCTACTCTGCGCATCATTGTTGAACAATCGCTTGAATGGAATTCACCTGGTCAACTTTATTGATTTTTATGAAAAGGCGTTTGACAGCGTGGACAGGGAAACTCTGTGTAAATTCATGCGCTTATGGAATACCTAACAAAATCGCCAAGCTTTGGAAGGCCACCTATGATGGAACATATTGCCAAGTCTTCCACAAAGGACCACTCTCAGAACCATTTCAGGTACAGACAGGAGTGCAACAAGGATGCTTGCTCTCACCTTTTCTCTTCCTGCTGGCAATTGTCTGGATCATGAAAGAAGCCACCAGAAGCAAGCGCAATGGAATACAGTGGACCCCTTGGCAGCAGCTGGACGACTTGGACTTCGCTGATGATCTTGCACTGCTCTCTCACACACATGCTCAGATACAAGAAAAGACCAAGGAACTTAACAGCCTATCAAGGAGCGTTGGCCTACGTATACATCCAGGCAAGTCAAAAGTAGTGAAGCTAGGAAAAGTTTCAAGCGTTGCTGTGGTAGTGGAAGACACTCCCCTGGAAGAATTGGACTCCTTTACCTATCTTGAAAGTGTCATTGATGGTAAAGGTGGAACCGAGGCAGATGTTAAAGCAAGTACCTCCAAGGCAAGGTCAGCATTCAATCAATTATCAAAAGTCTGGAAAGCAAGCAACATCTCACTGCGCACCAAGATTTGAGTCTCTAAGTCCAACGTCAATTCTACGCCCCTCTACAGCTGCTAAACTTGGAAGACAACAAAGGCAGTACTGAATAAAGTCCAGACTTTCATCAACAGATGGATGAAGAGTATTCTAAGAATCAAGTGGCAGGATGAATAGGAAGTGAAGAGCTGTGGGAAAGGACAGGACAAAAGGATATGGCAGTAGAAATAGGACTAAGAAAGTGGCAATGGATGGGACACACCTTAAGAAAGCCCATCGGAAACATCACAAGAAAGTCTCTGCAGTGGAACCCACAGGGAGTACGAGGCAGGGGTAGGCCACAGGAAACATGGAGGAGATGCGTGGAAAGGGACATGAGAGAGATGAGGCTCACTTGGAAGGATGGCCCAGGACAGAGATGAATGGAAGGAGCTTGTATGTGGCCTATACTCTGCCAGGGGTGAAAGGCATTGATGATAATAAGTCGCGAGCGTCGTAAAACACTTACCAACACAATAACAAATATAGACCTATGTATAATTATGGTTGGAGCTCAAGCTCTAAAAAGACGTACGCAAAAATCAAAATTTACTTGATTTAAGTCTTCTCATTGTTTTGAGCTCACTAGGTGTCAGACTCAAACTTAATGACGTTTGTGGTTGGCGGGTGCTCTAGTTTGGTCTGCTCCTTCTTCCCCATCAAACATCTATCGCTTTTTGTGTTTGTTACTCTCTAGTAACACCTCTAATCTCCAGCAATTTATGACCTAATCGTGTTCCAAGTGCCGTAAAACGCTTACAAAATTGGAACAAAACTAATAAAAAACACTTTAGCAGAACAAAGTTACTCCTGCATAGCCCTTTCAATTCCCGATCAGATGTGCAATCAGATATATTATGTCGTCTCTCGGACATATTATTTAATACTGGCTTTCAGCAAAACAATAGTGCCTATCTGGTCTGGCAACACGTACCACTGAAGAGCTATGGTCATATCACTGAAGAGCTGGCGGTAGTATTTGTCATCACCATCATCATCATCATCATCATCATCATCATCATCATCATCATCATCATCATCAACCATCCTAGAAAGAAAGCCCTTGATCAAGCAGTCAAGCCTAAAAACCGCAGGAAAAGTTGGTTTCGGATGGGCACCGATCTAGCAGACCACCTCCCCCCTGAAGCAGAGAATCGATGACCGATCAATCTGGTGAGAGCGTGTCCATGGGAGACAGAACTGAGAGGAGCAAAATGAAAAGGTGATGATCCTGTAAAGGCACGTGAATCAGCTGAGGATGTGATCAAAGAGGTTGGTGCGGATGTGACAATTTTCACCGATGGATCAGCAGTCGCAGGATACCGCGAAAGTGGAGCAGCAGCAGTAGTGATAATAAATGATGAACCACCACGAACAGAAATTATTAAAACTAAAGGTGCTTTCCTTACATCATCTTATGACGAGGAATGCCAGGCAATGATGTCTGCTGCACATTGGATTGCCGACAATTGCCACAGTAGGACCAATGTGCTGATCTTGACTGACAGTCAGTCCCTCTGCAAGGGGCTGCTGGGCAACAGCTCGGACATGAATGATTTGCGCCGCAAGTTCAGTGAAGCCAGAGCCACAATAAAAATTCAGTGGATTCCAAGCCATGTTGGAATAGAAGGAAATGAGGCAGCAGACCAAGCCGCTAATGAAGCCAGAGAGATCGAAGGAGACAGACCACCAACGACATACAGAGGAGTCTTTCCAATAATCAAGAGAGAAATCAGAGATCCACCATGTAGAACTAAGTACCAGCACCTGGAAGATGTGTATTCTGGGTACTCCTATAAGCGGGAACAAAAATCTATCACATGTCGCTGGGACCAGGTTGAGCTAGCGAGACTGCGGTCGGACCATCATTGGAGTTTAAGATGGTATAACTTTGTAAATGAAGAGCTCAGCCCATGTTGCCGAAGATGCGGCCATGAAAAGGAGGATCAGCCATGAAAAGGAGGATATCAAACATATGTTTGAATGTCCAGGAACAATGGCAATTCGAATGGAGTTATTTGGACGAGTGACAATGGAGCCGAAAAAGAGCCTCGCTCTCGCTCGAAGATTTCTTCGTGAAGTCCGTCAGGCCCATTAAAGAAACCAAACAAAAATCATCATCATCATCATCATCATCATCATAATAATAATAATAATAATAATAATAATAATAATAATAATAATAATAATAATAATAATAATAATAATAATAATAATAATAACAAAAATAACAAAAATAACAAAATCATAACGATCATGATAATAGTAATACATGTAGTTATAGTTATAGTAAAAGTAATAATAATAACAATACTAGCTCGTCCATCAATGTCTGACGATGACCAATACATCCGTAGAGGAGGATGATCCTCCTGCGGAAAGAAGAACTTGAAGAATTTAAGTTTGAAGATGACTTGTGGCTTCTGCTGTGGCCTATGAGACTAGTTCAGGCAGACAAAATATTTGCCCGAACTAAAACCATTGACTAGACCACCATTAATGCTCCAGTGTAGAGCTATCGCCCAGACAAACATCTACCCATGTCTGCTAGGGATTCTTGTGATAGTATAGATAGATACACATTTCACCATAAGTTAAGGAACACCTTGACAGAATAAAAAATCAGAAAAACAGACAGCAAGGGATGTATAAAAATGGTTTCGCTCTGAAAGTGTTAATGGGTTACCAATGCGTACTGCAATGCTCCCAAAAGAGGCAAAACCATCACGTGCTGCAAGGAAATCCTCACTTGTGTGCGACACTACGAATATTCCTCAGTTAAAAGTTATGGTGCACGTCATAAACATAAACGGACGTATGGTCTCGAACTGTACTCACTCTGGTGGCAATATAAGCCGCCGTTTGCGCAAAATCCAGTATCGCATCAACGTGCCACCAAGACAAAAGCTGAGAGGCTTTGATCGTGCCAAAGCTATGGCATGACTGCAGGATGGAATTGGGAGCCCGAGAAGTTATCAGAAGGCTTGCAGTGTCACACTCTGTCATTGTCAGCCTGAGGCAGCGCCATCAAGCCGCTGGATCAGTCCAAGAACGCCCACGTGCAGGTCGACCAAAGAAGACCACTCAGAGTGTTTGCAAGTGGTCCTTAACTTATGTTGAA
Source organism: Aplysia californica (assembly GCF_000002075.1). Classification (NCBI taxonomy): domain Eukaryota; kingdom Metazoa; phylum Mollusca; class Gastropoda; order Aplysiida; family Aplysiidae; genus Aplysia; species Aplysia californica. Next base: position 1,037,824 of record NW_004797358.1, on the reverse strand, counting down.
TTCTGTAGATAGATAGATA
>NW_004797358.1:1036995-1037705 GCF_000002075.1 Aplysia californica | reverse complement strand
AGTTCAGGCAGACAAAATATTTGCCCGAACTAAAACCATTGACTAGACCACCATTAATGCTCCAGTGTAGAGCTATCGCCCAGACAAACATCTACCCATGTCTGCTTGGGATTCTTGTGATAGTATAGATAGATACAAATTTCACCATAAGTTAAGGAACACCTTGACAGAATAAAAAATCAGAAAAACAGACAGCAAGGGATGTATAAAAATGGTTTCGCTCTGAAAGTGTTAATGGGTTACCAATGCGTACTGCAATGCTCCCAAAAGAAGCAAAACCATCACGTGCTGTAAAGAAATCCTCCGGGAATTTTATCAAAATTTGCTGTTTTTTATCGACTTGTGTGCGACACTACGAATATTCCTCAGTTAAAAGTTATGGTGCACGTCATAAACGGACGTAAGGTCTCGAACTGTGCTCACTCTGGTGGCAATATAAGCCGCCGTTTACGCAAAATCCAATATCGCATCAACGTGCCACCAAGACGAAAACTGAGAGGCTTTGATCGTGCCAAAGCTATGGCATGACTGCAGGATGGAATTGGGAGTCCGAGAAGTTATCAGAAGGCTTGCAGTGTCACACTCTGTCATTGTCAGCCTGAGGCAGCGCCATCAAGCCGCTGGATCAGTCCAAGAACGCCCACGTGCAGGTCGACCAAAGAAGACCACTCAGAGTGTTTGCAAGTGGTCCTTAACTTATGTTGAAGTCT
>NW_004797358.1:1016502-1036895 GCF_000002075.1 Aplysia californica | reverse complement strand
AGATAGATAGATAGATAGATAGATAGATAGATAGATAGATAGATAGATAGATAGATAGATAGATAGATAGATAGATAGGGAGGGGGAGAGGGGGGAGAGAGAGACTAAGAGACAGACAGACATAAAGACAGACAGACAGACAGACAGACAGACAGACACATAGACAGACAGACAAACAGACAGATAGGCAGACAGTTATTTGTTGTTGGTTGGGTTTTCTTTTGTTTTTTGGGGGTTTTTTTACGGGGGGGGGGGGGGTATTGGAAGTAGTCTTAACAAATCATTGGTTAAACGATAATAGCACAGTACAGTTGAATTCATCTCTGAAAAAAAGAACAACTCATGACAGGTATGCTTACCTTCTTTGACTTTAAGCCCGTTTTGTTGGAAAGTAGTAAGTAGTCTACTGTATTGTGAATTATCAGAACAGTATCAGGGTTCCTCGAGGAAGCAGAAATTTAGCAGCAGCTCGAATCAGAAAACGCACAGATCATGTTGCTATCCGTTGTTACTACTGGCAGGAGAGCAAAGCATTGAACACAGCAGCGTCCACTAAAGCTCTGGCTTTAGTTGTTTTTTTATTATGAAAAAATACGTCACTCAGTCAGCACTATAAGTTTTGCGCAAACAATATGACCTGTAAAGATATACATCACAGGCATTGAAATCGTTTAGTTGGTCGTCATAAGTCAAGAGTCCAAATTGATAGAAACGAGTGGATAAGTAGGTTGGCGTTCAAAGTGATTCAGGTGAACAACGCTAAAGTATATATTTCCACTTGAGAAAGACTGTAACTTTACTTATCATTGTAAACATTGAGAGAATGTTCTACCTTACATCAAGTGCTCTCTCAACAAACGTAAAAGCTTTAGAAGTGATGGGGTAATGTGACATTTGAGAGCCATTCATTCAAAAATAAAATGGAAAAAGAAATGTTGGCCATCACTGACCTACACATTTGAGCTGTGAGCAATAATCCTGTTTGGTTAAAACTTCTCCTTTTGTTCAGTGTACATTCAGCTCTCTGAGCGTTATATTATATAGTGAGCGCTGGTCATGGTACAGGCGTGGGCCAAGGGTCTGCCACTACCGAACAATGCTGCTGATTGTTTGGAATCCAATCAGGTTACTGCGTGAAACACAGTCCAATATACCGGTCAGTCAGAATCAATGAAGATCGCTTGGACGACGAGAGCCCCCAAATTGATTCTCGCCATCTCACTCGATCCTCCCCATAACCCTGCTGTGAATCAGTTTGAACATGCGTCGCTCTTCGTGCACTTTCTGAAATGTCAGACGAATCAAATATTGCAACAAGATTGGTATTGCCGAATTATGAATATATAAGGTTCTATTCAGTTTCTTTCAGAGGTTCAGTCTTTTAAACAGATATAGAATAAGGAACACTATTACAATAACACCTTTACGAAGAGACACTACAAAAAAGTGGTACATAAACTTTTCACAAGACAATCCCAACAGCCATGCAGTCCATAACATTTTCACAATACATGTACTTTCCCCAAGGCAGATGACGCGGACTGTGAAAATTTAAGCATTCAGGGTGAGCTTACTGCATGAGATCATTTCAGTGTTCTCTATCTTTGCAAAAATGCACCACCTAGAAGCACTCTCGTGCAAGACGTCCAGACTGACATATATACAGACTACACCGTCCAGACCGACATAGATCCACAAAATGTAAACTTGAAACCTCCATTCAGAACTTACTTGACCTACAATACACACCCAGGGTCTCCGTTCTTAGTATAGCCAGCTGTGGGTCGTCATGACGTAAGATTAATGATGATGATGATGATGATGATGATGATGATGATGATGATGATGATGATGATGATGATGATGATGATGATGATACACGTAACAATAATAATTTTTAAAAAATAATACCTGCATTCATATAACTCATTTCCATGTTCAACACGTCATGCTCTGTGCACTCAATAACTTTTTTTTTTTTTTACCCCAGCAGACCCTAAATCGACCAGAACCATTCTCACCGCTACAATTAAGATAAATGTAAGAAGAGTAAGAGGCAGGCTTTGACTTTGCTTGTCAAGGCATCAGAAAGACCAAGGTACTCGATAGAAATTATAATCCCCACACAGGAATCGAACTCAGGTCTCCAGCGTGTGACGACGAAACGCTTAACTGCACTACAGAGCCCCCCCCCCCCCCTCCCGGGCCGGAAAACGTGTCGTGTCAAAATCATAAACATCCTGATCGATATCCAGGAGTGGCGGGACCCAGCGGTCACTGACAATGGAGGAACCAGAGCCGGAGTTGACGTATGTAATCAGAGGTCATAGTGCTGTACGCTGATTGAATTAGTGCCACCGATTAGAATGACGTACCGGACCTTTCGCAGTACCGCACAGTGACCGACTTACTTACGGCTATGCCTTGTTTTCTGGTGCGGGTTTGTTTTTGTGTTGTATGCTGTAGTTGTTGATGTTGTTGTTGCTGTTGTTGTTGTTGTTATCGTTGCTTTTTGTTTTGTTTTTGTTTGAGTTTTATTTCAGAAATATTAAGGGGGGGGTGAGAGAGTGAGTGAGAGAGAGAGAGAGAGAGAGAGAGAGAGAGAGAGAGAGAGAGAGAGAGAGAGAGAGAGAGAGAGAGAGAGAGAAAGAGAGAGAGAGAGAGAGAGAGAGAGAGAGAGAGAGAGAGAGAGAGAGAGAGAGAGAGAGAGAGAGAGAGAGAGATCGTTTCCACACCCCTTGCAACACCTTAAAGTTACCGTATCTAAGAAGCAGGGCCTCCGAATGTAACGCACATCTCCAACAGAATCAAGCCAAATGGAAACATTCGTGTAAAGCGCTTTTTCCCAATAACACAACGTCGGACCGCGCTGAGCCTGGAACCTCCGAACCGGTAACTTCACAATTACAAATACGGCAACCTAACCACTCGACAGCTTATGACGAATATGTACGAAAGCGACAGGTAAAGTTCATTGGGCACACAATGCGGCACTCAATGATGAACCTAACCACCAGACTGTTGATGTTGCAAGAGCGCTAAAAAAACACAGGCATCTCTCACTCTTAGCTGGTGAAAAGCTGCCCTGGACATGCCTGATCTGACTTCGGCATCAGCAGGCATCCACTCCTCCCTGTTTGTTGGCTATGCTGCCCAAGTTATACAATGTACAGGGTGCTGCACACTGCACATTGGCGACCAACAGTTGCATGGTTGTAAACTGTTCTGTATAATTTGTGTAATATTGTGTATTTATGTATGTACGTATTTATAATTATGTATTTATGTATGTTATATGTATGTTTGCCATTGCAAACCAAAGTGCCCTTCTAGGACAAATAAAAGTGTAATTTATATTATTATTATTATTATTATTATTATCGAAGCTGGCGTCCGTAGTCTAGGATTAAAGGCGGTACCTATAGAGAAGGATGATCAAGGACCTTACAACAAACTGCATAACCTCCTTGAGGATAATAGATGGCTTTCGCTACCCTAGAATTACAAAGTTCTATCTGCTCAGGAGTCAGTGCATAGTTTTCAGGAACTTGACGTTAAAAATGTTGAGTTTCACAACATGTCAATATTTTTCGAATGCAATTCTTTAAATATCTTGATAATGACTCCGAATTATCTTACGATTTTGATAGAACAGATAGAACATAACTAGGTTTCTGAACTCTGGTCTTAGTAGTAGTAACTCAAAACGGTCATGAATGTCCGATAAAATTGTGTAATTCTTAGTAAGGCTGCAATTTGTATACATGTAGCGCAAATTCCCGCACAACAGCAACCTTCAAGCACTTTTACAATCTATATGATTAATTATCACAGCAGACCTGACAGCGGTCTGAAAAAACCTCACCTTCGGCATTTACATGACTTAAGTGTGTTTTAAAGGCAATTCTTACTAACACCATTAAAACAATTATATACCTGTATCCTTAAAAAAAACATCTAGTCTTTATTTTTTTGGTAAGTTTTTTATAGATTTTTTTTATTGGTAAGCTTTTTTTTTTTTTTACAGACCACGAAACTGCATAAGTCCATAATATATGAGCGCGGGAGACACATTAAACATTTTCAGTTGGTAGGAAATTTTGAATTTTGCCCGGGTGGCGACCGAAGCCTCTTATCGATTTTGGACTACCAAGGGATCTTTAACTTGCACACGAGATTTCCGAGACTTTTTCGCCCTTATCCGAGAAGGCTAGGTGTTAGATCTTACTTACCATAAGCTTATGGGTGCGGATGGAAGACAGCAGTAAGAAAGAGCCAAGGAGTAGCAGTAGAAAGGTTGCAGAAGGAGTAAGGAGCCCAGAGGAGGGGCCAAAGGAAGTGAGGGGGTGAGGCAGAAAGTGGAGATGAAAGCAGAAGACACAACATTGTTAGAGGGCAGGAAAGGGTGTAAAAGGCGAACATTTCTAGAGAAGAAAACGGGAACCCAGGACCCATTGGATGAGAGGCAAACACCTTAACCTCTAGACCACAAAAGCCCCCAACATCTAGTCTGATGACGTACGTGATGTTTCCATGAGAAGTACATCCTTTTTTAGTTTTTAGTTTTGGTAAAAGATTGTTTTTTTACAGCACTTGCAACACAAATAGGCCATATATTAAGTTATAATTTAATATAAGTACACAATATTTGAGGTGTCACTTGTAAAATACAAAGAAAATAAGGAGGAACGATAAAGACGATACATTGGAAAGAAGGAGCAAACCATACCAAGGCACCGGTCAACCACCCACGAAGTGCATCGACTTCGACACAATTACGTTCATTTAGAGCAGGGAAAGTGAAGGAATATGGTTTTAGTAAAAGTTTTACAGTACTTGCAGCACAGTTAGGTCATATAAGTGTCGATGATTAGAGGTGTTACGAGAGAGTAACAAACACAGAAAGGAAGGGAGATAGGAAAGAAGGAGCAAACCACACCAGAGCACCCGCCAACCACCCATAAAGGGAAAAAATAAGACAGAAACAACAGGGTACTCCCCCCCCCCCGGATGACCTTGAGAAAATCAGTATAAGATATTGAAGAATTGTGGTCAGCATAAAAAAAGACAGATTTTGGGATAACTGAAATTGTAATTGTAGAATACATGTAGAAGTTTTACACCTCTATCGACAGCATTTAGATTAAATAGGAAGCGGGCTGGTTTGACCCTGCCTGTCAGGGCCAGCCCTGCAAAAAGACGGAGATACTCAATAACAAATTCTCCCACATGAGAATCGAACTCGCGTCTCCTGTGTGCGAAGGTGAAGCGCCTAACCACTGCAACACAGACGCCAGTGGAATAACTGAATTTGTTTGGAAAAAAAAGAAGTAGCACATCGACACAATCATGGTCATTTAGTGCTCGGGAAAAGTAAGACAGACAGACAGACAGACAGACAGAAGCAAAAGAGGGAAAGTAAAGAAGAAGTAGGACCTACCAGTGGCACCCTCCAACCATTCAAGGAAAAATTGAAACGGTGAAATAGTATACCTGAAATAATTGAGAAATCGTATTAGGAACAAATCACGATGCAATGCAAGTACATTTGTGCATTGTACTTGTACAGAGCTTTGCTACATCAATTCATCAATACAAATACTTCTCTGAATCTCATACTCATTCTTTAAATTACTTTTTTTTCTTTAAAATAGGTCTTTTTACGCCCCTTCAACACAACTTGGGTCACTTGGGAGGTGGGTTTCTGACCCTGCCTGTCAGGACAAACCTAGGGTGAGAGAGGATACAACACCGCAGCAGAAAGACCAAAATACTCCCAAAAATATTTCTCCCCTCCTGGTAATCGAACTCCAGTCTCCTGTGTGCGACACGCCTAATCGCTACACCACAGACACCGGTCATGCTCATTTGTTTGTGGGAACATTACGGTGCAAGGCAAAGAACTGTATGAAGAAGCAATTGTTATTATATCAAAGAGTTGGCAGATCCTTCTCAGTTGTAAAAGACTTTACCAGGAACAAGAATATGTACAGGCACAAAACAACTAAAAAGATACAATATAACACAAAATGTAAATGGGATATATGTATAAACGTAAAGCCTTGGACTCTTGAGTTTTTCCAACTGAAACATATTTTATTTGCATTATAAAATGTGATGTGACGTGGTGGAATCAGGCACTCGTCAATTTTTGGGCTTATGGAGTTATTGGTAACATCTTAGAGCTTGTTCATTTGTCTTGCACTTGGTGAAAAAAATACCTATCTATCTAACTTAAATAGAAGTTAAGATACTTGCACTTGAAGGAGATGGGTTCCCTGGTTTTAAGAATAAAATTACATGTAGCTAGAAAATGGCCAGCAAAGTTCAGTCACTTCCATATCTTGAGAGTTCTTGGAAACTGAAAATTTACATTTTTTTGTGCCTCCAATCGATGTTTTCAGTGATTTCCACACATAAATATCTTTTTAAATGGACATAAAAGGTGCGGAGCCAAAAAACAAACATTCGATAAAAATTGCCAAACAAGAGGAAAAGTGAAAGTTTCTTCGATATTATTATTCTGACGAGCGCCTGATTTCACCACGATGCCTCACAAATATTTTTTCAACAAACACAACAAACAAAACCATTTAGTTATAACATTCCACCTTTGAAGAAATGCTAATAAGAAAGATCACATCATACAGACAGGGAAAAGAAACGTGTAAATTCAGCAAAAGTGATAGCAACTATAATTTATTAAATTATTATTAGTCATCTATAATAGGTGTTATTCTTGCACATGAAACAGACTTTTCATAGGCTGACATCAACCCATACATATACTACTAGCAATTTAGCCAACATGTTCGTGTCTGTTGTTCAATTCTACATGCAGGAACAAATGTTATAAGATTGTTCTACATGCACAAACAATTATTTTAAGCTTATTTATTGCAAACTTTGGAGACATAAATATCTCATCTACCATTACCAGTATCGCAACTGACAAACCACAATCAACGTAAAATCATGGCACACTCGCATCTTTACACTCACACAGGATCAGTAAATCACACATGAGGTCCAGTAAATCACACAAGAGGTCTAAAGTTACACATTTTTCCATTTCAGCTGAGCTATTAGAAAAATATTGTTTGGATATTTTTTAATACATTTTTTTCCCATTTCAGCAAAAGTTTTCAGAAAAATGTCGTTAGGATATTTACTTCTAATAATATGGCATCTATGGAGAATGCGTTTGAAGGGAATACAGTTCAAATACAATTAAACACTGAAGCAATCTTTTAGCACAGCTGGAAACGGCACTCTAAGAGCTCTGCAAAAGCTGATTTAGATAATACTCTGAAACAATACCATATTATTACAAGTACTTAGAGAGATTTTCCCGAAAGCTCTTCGTTCACTGTTGCTCTTTTAGAATCTGTCTACCTTCTCGGCTTACCCTTGTTAATTCACAGAGCTTCCAGTAGTGTATCGTACATTTTTCCAGAAAGCATGCCACTGACTTTTTCAGTCCGTTCTCCAACAATAGTTCAGTGTCCCGGTGTCTTCAGGCAGCTAAATGCGATTTTCGAAAATTCTCTCAATCATTTCTCCTATGCAGAGTTTCTTTACTTTAGGATAGCTACCATTTCTTTTCCACCTTTATACACAGAAAGTATTTTGGACATGAACAGTTGAGATTTTCGACACATATGAGAAGACTGGGAGCTCAAAGTCCACTACCATAGGGTAGGGGTGTAAGTTACAAAGAAACTCCCCCCCAAAAATATTGATCAACAATACTTGCATGGATGTGACATTAAGCCAGACACACAAGGTAGGTTGGCATGCACCTTACCTCTTGGATAACAAGCGCCGGACATACAAGATAAAATAAAACAAATCCTGAGAGGGGTACAGGCATCTCTGCTTAATTACTACAAAATTGCGATATAAGTGTACAGACACTGGCATAACAAAAGAGAATAAAAAAAGCCATCTAGACCAGAGTGAAGCAAAAAAATAAATAGGTACCGTACCACAACCCTAACCAAGCACAACATGAACCTTGGTACACTGGCCAAGGCACTTTCCCTTCAAAACTGAAAAAAAAAAAGAGATCATATATTACTGTTTTAAAAAAGTAACATATGCAAATGCTTCAAGCTGTAGCATTGCCTTACGAATATATGGAAATAATTCAATAATACATGTCGTTACAAAATGAAATCAGGGGAAATATTTTATTTTAACAATAATATAAGAAAGAGTAAAGACCACAAACAGGTCATTATGTAAGCATGACCAGATCAGTCCAGCACCCGTACAGTTCAAACAGAACAGAGAAAACAATCAAAACAACTAACAGCAATTAAAAAAACAAACTTTTTAGCTATCCCATTTCATGATGCCATTGACATGGTATGTGTGATTAATTTCAAGCAGTCCTGTTTAAGATATTTGTAATACTGGTAGTTTTTATTCATACTTTCCATTAAAAAGACATTTTTCAAAATGTGCCAATTTTGAACTTTTCCAAGCAGGAAATGATGCTTATGATGATAAATCTTAAAATTATACAATTTCCAGGAGTTTATTGTTTCGAAAAAAATGTTATAAATGAAAAGCTTTGGTTTTTTTAGTTTTAGTAAGAGTTTTACGGTACTTGCAACACAATAAGGTCATATAAGTGCTGAAGATTAGAGGTGTTATAAGAGAGTAACAAACACAAAAAAGAATGAGGAGAGTAAATGAAAAGCATACAGAAAGAACAACTAAAGAAAGAAATATTAAGACTTGTGTAAACAGCATATTTCAATATCAGATAGCCTCTTCCAGGGCAAAAATACAAAACAGTGTCAGTGAGGGAGGTCTGGGACCTTCATCAGATCTCACAAATAAAAAGAAGTACAGAGGTACAAAGTAAATTGGCGAGGCAATACAAAAGAGATATATATGTACATATATTAATCAAAAGAGTAATTTCACGACAGATAAAAATAAATCTGATTAAGGCAACAAGTTCAGGTACTTACTTCACTTACTACTCCTCTTCCAAAGTCACAATTCTACCACCAAAGTACAATACAGATTTAGCTGTTTGAAATCATATCAGGAGGTTAAATTATATATATCACAGTAGAAGAAGTATACATTGAGCAAAATGTAATGCATACCCCCATAGTAAAGGCTAAACTACTGATGTAACTCTTTATCCCCAGCAAGAAACTCCAAGCGGCTTGCAGAGGGAACTGCTGTTTGGGTGATCCACTGTCAGCAGCTCCGTCCCATTCTTTTAATTCATTACGTCACTGACATTATTGTGATGAACAACTATCAAAATAGGTTCATTTGTTTTGATTTAATGGCGGTTTAGTGATGTGCATGTCACTCTCATGTTTCGCATTAAAAGAGGGCTCTGGCATAATAGGGAAAACACTTTCCAGACATAAAGAGTAAACTAGATGTTATATTTATTCGTAGTTATCATTACAACCATAGACTTTTTCCAGTCATTTCTATCATAAAATATAGTTTGAAGGAAAAAAGTTTGAAAAGAAAGTAAAGAGTTTTTTTTAAAATCTAATGAAAATCTGCATGACGGTGAGTTTAACCAGATCTTTGATTCAATAACAAATCTATACACATATATCAACATGAATCAGGTGGAATCATTGTTTTCCTTTTCTTGCATAAAAATCTCAAATGTAAAGTCCACATGGTCTTCGATCAAAAACAAAAACAAACAAGCCCTGAACTCTTTCACCCATTGAAAAATATTCTATTCCCTGGTACTGAAAATGAAAGATCAGTAAAAATTTTGTTTTTTGTATGTTAGGGGTCTTTTTTTGTTTTTTTACAATTGCTCTGACTCTTAAAACTATACCCTCTGCTTGATACTGTACCAAAAATCCAATAAATTGTTTTTGTGACATAAATGAAACATCTGATAAATGCCTGCGTATTTGCAGATCAATGCCCTTCCCCCCTTGCAATTGCAAGCATGTCGATATTTATGGGCATAAACATACGGAAAACATACATATATACTGATAAAATATATACATAAATATGTGCACCAAATCAGCAATATAAATTGAAATAAAATAACATGCATGACAGTTTCATCCTCAGAAAATACATTCAAAAAGGTGCAATAAAGCAACCAACTCACTGACATTCCCAACAGTCAAAATTCAGTCTTTTTTAATCAGTACATTACCTGTGAACCTCTCTCCTCCCCTAAAAACACAAACCCATTGATGCATACATTTATACATGAGCTCATACACACAGGTACATACCCACAGCCAATCTAGGGGTATCCAGTATAAATATTTTAATATGTCAGATTCTGATTTAAAGTTTACAGGATCTGTACCATTATCAATATAAATTTCTCAATGACAGACATGAATTGAAGATAATCCAGTAAAATTAAGGTGCCTGAAATAGCTAAGACTTTTATGCGAGAATTTGAACAAAGTTTAGGTTCTCATTTCTTCCTCCACTTGAGATAAGACTTCAAGTTAACCATAAACAAAGATAAGCAAGGGCGACAAACAAGCTACTAGACCAATTATTTATTCTCTTGAGCATTGAAAAGATGGACTGAAACTTCAATTGTTTGTAAAGTATCCAATTATTGATTATGGTGGTCTGTTATATTTTGTCACACATGTAACTGCAGCAGATTTTCCAAGAAACAACAGGACAAAACAATACAGTCTGTAAAGCACCTTCAATAGATATTTCATATTGTCAAGTCTTAGTCCAAGTAAACAAGTCACAGACAAGTTTTCAATTTAAAGAAAATTTCAAAGGAAAGTAATTGCTTTATAGTTATTCCTGCCATCCTTAAACTGGATAAGGGAATAAATATTTTGGCCAAGAGAAACTATGGCATTGTGCTCAACATTTAATGAGCTAACATTTGCAGTAAGAAAGGTGAAGGTGTGACAAGAGAAACTGAGTGTACAATGATAGAAAATCTGCGCAACCATTTTCTCTGCAGTGACAGTACAGATATCTTATAAAAACTAACAAAGATGAAGAATTAGTGACGGAAAACTTGCCAGTATAGTAACAACCCATCAATTACTTTTTCATCTTGGATTTCCACAGCTTTTATTGTATCTTTCATGAAAAATGCAGCTCAATGTGCTGTGACTACAAGTGAGATAAAAAGTGAATATCTTACATGTTTCTAGTAGATAACATCCCAAATTATTCTTGTAATTAGATCCTTGCAGTGAATTAAGTTCACATCCTGAACACAAAAAGAAATCTTTTACAAAATTGGAACAAGAGCTCAAGTCACTAGAGCTGAAAAGAAACAGGAAATTAGCAGCTGGGGAAACATTTCAGGGAAGACCCCAATATTCCTTGAGTAAAGACAAGCACATTGACACAATTAAGGCCATTTAGTGCAAAGTAAAACAAACACACCAAAAAAACACAGAGGGAAAGAAAAGTCACAAGATGAGCTGCCGCCCAATTTTGCAGAGTATGCGTTAAGAGAGAAAAGATCATATTCAATATTTTTCAAAGGTAAGTAAATTTAATATCTAACTGAAATTTGACATCCCCATGCTCCCAATTTGTGTTACGTCTAGGCCTCATTTGACAAGAACAAATTTTAAAAATATTTTCAAATGACACATAATGCAAGGAGGACATACAATTTTCTCAGTAAAAGTACAGAAACAAATAATAGGTTGACAAAGATGACAAAAATCAGATAATACATTTCAATGCTGGAGACTGCCATTCTAGCACACCTGTGATTAATCAGTTCCCAAATCAAAGATTTTTGCCATTATTTTAAATCAACATGCACTATTTTGACATACCTTTGTAAATTCATTCTTAAATGCTGTGGTGAAATCATCTTTTATGTGATCAGACGCAAGTTTGCTATTGCTTCATACAGACTTGTGAATAATCAAATAAGGATGGCGATTTCAAAGCATAGCTAAGTTAACAAACAAGACAAAAATAAAATGCTCTTCATAACTGTCAACATTATACAAGAAAAGGTAAGTTTATCAAATACTACTTTGATTCTAAGAGAAAAGATATGTTAGAAATATATATATTATATATATATATATATTATATACGCATAAAGAAAAATAATTTTGTCAGAATAGTATAGACACTAAAAAGAAAAAGAAAGTATAATTTAGATGTATATATTTTTAAAGTGCACTGTGGAATGTCGGTCAGATCAGGCCTCATCTTAGATAGATCAGTCCATAAGACAGCAACAGAGCAGGGCACTGCACAGGCCGATGATGCAACAGGTTTCTGCCGAATTGTCCCGGTCATTGTTCTTACGCCTGTCATCCACATACACTCTGAAAGACCAGGAAAAGCGATTAGATAAATGAAATAAGTAGCACAAAAATAAATGTAACTTCCGATTTTTTCAGAACAATTTGACGTTACATTGTAATTCACATACACTCTGAAAGACGAGAAAAACGATTAAACAAATGAATACAGTAATGCAAAGGTAAATAAACATGATCTGATTGATTTTTTTTGGACAAAGAAATGTTGACTTCATAACAGCTATATTGAGAATCAACATGCACTGGGAGCAATACTATTTTATACTATGTGCTTCAGAGCATGATTCTGTTACTCTCAGATAATGTTAGCCTGATTAGCACTTTTACTTTTAATTGCAATCAATACATAGAAAAGCAAACAGATATTTTTAAAATTTACTTTCGGCGTTTAAAGAATGACTCCTTACCAACATTTCTAAATGTTTCAAATTTGAGAACCAACTCAGAGTATTGTTACACATCATTCAGATAAATTGATAATAAACTCATTTCCAACAAAGTAGAGATGTTGATTATAATTGGATTTTCTATATAAGTAATCTTTTTTTTATAACAAGCATCTGAATCTCTAGAACTTTGTAATGAATGGCCTTTAAATTATTCCACAAAAATCATTTATGAAATTTTGCAAAATGAACACAAAGACTGTGCTGTTCTGCTGAGGTAGTAATCTATTATTATTATTACTACATAGTACTCAATAGTACTTAATATTCAACATCTGTAAACAATGAAACGTTAACCAAGACTAACACCTCTCCCATATCAAATGAGAATCTCCTGAGTAAAAAAAGCAATTTTTTCACATGAACAACACTCATTCCCTAAATCTTTGTACAAAAAAATTGTGAGCAACCCCCCCCCCCCCACTAAAAAACAAAACAAAACAAAACAAAACAAAACAAAAACAAACAAATAAACAGAAAAAGTAACGTTAAACACAAACACTCGCACGAAAAAAAACCCCAAAATGACACAACTGCAAACAGGAAACAAAAATTTTGAAACATGTAATTACACTTGTTGTGCCGGTTGCTGCTGGTACGGTCCTCCCTGATAAGGTTGCTGAGGGTACGGTTGCTGAGGGTACGGGGCTGCCTGACCCTGACCGTACCCATAGCCGTATCCTTGAGGTGGGGGAGGCCCGTACCCCTGGGGTGGGGGTGGTCCGTAGCCTTGGGGTGGTGGTGGCCCGTACCCAGCTGGGGGCGGTGGGGGGCCGTACCCCGGCTGTGCTGGCCCACCGTAGGCTTGGGGTGGTGGGCCGCCATAGTAGCCAGCCGGTGGAGCTGGGGGGTAGGCGCTGTCCCCTGGGTAAGGGGGTGGTGGGGCTCCTGGGGTAGGGTGTACACTCATTTTATCTGAAAGTAAAAAAAAAAATCTCTTTAAACAATATGATTTAATAGGCTCAGTGTAAGACCGTCATACGTCACTTTTCAAAGTGTCATATTGTGGAACTTCACACTAAGTAGTCGATATTTTCTTACTGCAAAATCGCGTAGTATTGTTGAAAATAGAGACAACAACTAACATTCCACTTTTAAAATACGACTTGAGTATTCCTAGTCACCTCTCCTTTGACATCAAAACGACACAAAAGGTACATTGATTTAAACACAAGAGTAATCTGGAAAAGGACTCATAAATATAGATTAATCCCCTTTTTCTTCAAGATGCCAGATTCACTTATTCTTCCCCACAATTCATTCCTCAAAAAAAAAAAGGACCCCCCAATAAAGCGAGGTAAAAGAAAGCCAGAGTGACTTTTAAAAATTAAAGTGCCCCTCAGTCTCTTTCGTACAGAACTATCATTAATCATCGTAAATACTTAAATGAATTCTTAAATACGCCAAGCAACACAAAATACAGTAAATACTTCTCCTTCTGGTCTCAGATCATGTCATCTTTGAAAAACAGAACCAAAAAAAAAAATGGGCATTTCCTGCAGTATATTTAATCTTTACCCCTACATTACTTGACACAAAAGAAAAACTTTACTGAAAGTGTATCACACCAACGTAAAAAGGAAAGGTCTATTTCAAGTTCTGGCTTTAACTTCTGGCTCACATTCATTAGTTGATGTAAAAGACTTTCAACTCGTGTTTACACACAAACGTTTTATTATCATGCATTATTCTCTTTGCTTCTTAAACACAGCTGACAGATATTTTGTCAGAATGTGGTTTAATCCTTAAACATATCAAATGAATGACAAGATACAGCTATAATGTCTTGCATTATCTTTTGGCATGGCCATACTTATTCACAAATAGTCCAAACCTGGTAGATGAGGGCTACAGTTGATTTATTTAGCACACAAAGAAAAACTTGAATGTTGAGATAGATATATATTGTTAAGAAAGGGGTTGAAATATTGTAACTCCAGTTTACAAAGACTGGATTATCTGAGAATGAGCATACTTATTCAGAACCAGATTACAATCAAAGAATACACGAGCATAATAAAAGAAAAAATATCTTTTAACTTTACTATGGCATCTTCAAACGTAATAAAGAGTACTGCAGCAAGCAACATGAAAAAGGATTTCACAGACTAGGATTTGAATATTTTTACCACAGGCATTCTTTGCAGAATAACCCCTCATAGGGCCTAGCATATGCCAACAGCTTCAGGATGCATGATACCTCAGCCAGAGATTAAAAACTACAACACCTGTAACAATTTTCAGACAATTAAAAAGAAAAAAGACTATAAATATAAGATAAGAGAATTTTTTTTGTCCAATAACATCCTTACAAACTAAAAGAAAAAAGTGTCCCCATGTCACTTCAGGAGCAATATACACGGCAGTCATTGCGCTGCCGGGTGCAATACATTTCTCCCTCCAAAGGTTGGTTTTGCTTACGTCACAAATTCAGTAAACGTTACCCCCCCCCCAACCCCCCGAATTGATGCAGTTAATATTTCAATACTTTCTTTTTGTAAAACAGTCATCATAGAGACAAGCAAAAGGGCACTACATTAGAACACCCAGGTGACTCATCACCACCCTTAACTCTGAAAGATAAGCTGCATAGGCATAAGAAACTCTCAGTTTATTTTATTTTAGTAAAGATTTTAAGGCACATACAACACAGCACATAGAAATGAAGAAGCCCAAGAATGGAAGGTCATGCACCCAATGACACTATTCACATTTCACACACCTCTGCCTACTGTCTCCATGAAAGTAGTATTAAAAATCATGTAGGTCCCAACATTCTAACAAAGTAATCAAGATAGCTTGAAGATTTTAACATCAATACTGGGGGGAAAAACTTTGTTCCAGCACTTCGATACTCTCGGGTATTTCATGCGGGTCGAAAAACTTTGACCTCTTGCACTGCCTCATTAGACCCATTTCTTACACACTGATAATTGACAAGTCCATATAATTTATATTATACCAAACACTTTACTGACAACTGACACTTCAAACCAATCATTATCATTTACATGAGGAAAAAAACAGGCTTCTTGAGTGGCATTAGTCAAAAATGATGGTACTACGAAGAACCTTTTCAAAAGCAAATACACAGTGAAAAGGTTAAGTGTCCTAGTCCTAAGGCTCTCATATATATATAAAAGGTAATTAATCTCAGCTAAGAGCAAGTTATACGATATTACCCCTTAATTAAGTGATAACAAAGAAGGTGAAAAAGAACATGCTCAGCACCCCGAATGCCAGATTACATTTGGAGAAGATGATAAAAGGGATAGACTATATAATTCTGACCAGCACCACAGTTTAGCCAAGCAATGCCAGCAATAGCCCAAGTGGTGAAGGATGTGGGGTGTGTGGGACAAAACATAATATGATATAATGCACATTATAAAATTATAATCCTATTATTATTATTATAACTCAGGACTACAGACTAGTGGATCTTTCAAAATCAGTTCCTTTCAATGGGTTAAAAATAATGCTACTGCCTGTTGTCAGTAACTTGAAATTAATTAGAAAGTGTTTAGCCTCAGCGAGTTCTCCAGTACTTTTAAAATAATCATATATATGTACTTGTTCAAGTGCAAAGCCTTTGAGTACTAAGGAAATTTCTTGGGTAGGTACTTTCTTTTTTTACCCAGTGGGGACCTTTTAAAGTCAAAACAAATATTTTCTAGTTTTTCTTGTTTTTATTTGTTGCTGTACATGTATTGTATTTTTTAATTTCTGCATTATTCAAATCATCTTGATAATTTTAATATACTTTTGTTGTCCATTATTAATATTCCCTTTTCTCTGCTTCTGCATTGTTGTATTATTATTAATAATTATATTATGGGTTGCTCAATTCTCAGTTCAGATTTAGCAAAGCTAAAAAGATTAAGATTAGTTATTTTAAAAAGTCTAATTTTCAAAATGTGGCAAATATCAAATATTTGACATAAGTATGCATTATGTTGATTTATAAGCTAAAGCAGATCTCTCTATGTCTGTACTTGACTTCCCATTCACATACAAAAGAAAGTCACACACATGATACGAATACACATACACACATTTATTATACACAGAGAATATGTGATGGCAAAAAAGAATGCTTTGTAATTTAAGCATGCATGTCGGGAGTTTCGTTTTCACACACTCTCCTTTTCATTTTCTTCCCTACCATGATTATTCTGTAATCTCTTATGATTATGAATCCTCCCTTCAATATATATATTATATATATATACAGTCGAACCTGCCATATGGCCACCTGTACAAACGGCCACTTTCTATCCACTTGTGTTTATTTCTATATAATTTAACTGTGTAACAAGGGCATCTGTCCAACGTGTCCGCGGCCACCCTATTTTATCAAACCACGGCCAAATTTTCCTGCCTTAGACGACCAGGCTTTATAAAAAATTATGCATTTTTCCCTGATGCCGCGGACAAGCCGTCATAATTCATTCACCAGTCGTTGTCTATCTCTTCAAAGGATGAATCTGTCATGTTGCTCAGGTCGATCCAATGTTTACCCAAGTTGACTAATAAATTTTAGCTGCCGGTAAGGGAAGCATATATGTTCCGTCATAAAACTTATAAGCCCCACCCACAACTCAGTCCGTCAACCCAGTCCATAACAATGGAAGGCAACACAAACTCACGATAGTAGTAGTGTTGCTCGTTCACTGAGGGGTGGCAACCCATTTGTTTGTTTTGCTATGGCACTTGATCTTCTTCCTCTGACACATTGTGTTTTATTTTTGACCTTTAACGGAACCATAATTTTAAGAAATAATAAAACTACCCACAAAAACCATCCCATATCCTCTCCTGCCTTTCAAAAGAAACCTCAACAAAACATTTTAATGAGCCCGGCAGCAGTCCTCAGCCTGTAACCACCTCCAGTTCAGACCTCAGAAGTAAATGATTTCTTCTTCATTTTGATCAGTCCTGCGTATGATGGCCACCTTTTTTATACTTCCACTTTTCTCCTCGACAATGCGTGGCCGTCTTACACACTGGTTTGACTGACTGTATTATTGCTCTTTAATCAATCATTTGCTCCCCTTACTTTTGTCTGTTTGTCTTCTGCCTGAACGTCTGTATGCTTTTTTTTGTGAACCTTCATACATGATATATTTTATACTTTTACAACACGTGTGTGTACATACATTATAATACAGTCGAACCAGTTTAAGACGGAACTGCAAGGAAGCCAGAAAAAAATTCCGTCTTAGACAGGGGAATTTCGTGGGAGATGGAAAAGGGGGTGGGTTCAAAGGCCCAGTCGGTGGGATCAAAGGGTCGCTTGTCCGGTCTGCAAGCAATCACAAGTGGTCAAAACGTCACACCTCTGAGATGCTATCCTCTCTGATAATGACAGGCGTCAGTCTTATTTATCCAATTACCACCAGTGCTTGCATTTTATAGGACCACTGTTTGGCATATATTAAAAACAGAGAAACATTGTTTGAACATCTCCTTTGCTTCCTCCCTTAGCCTCAACCATCGATGTAATAAGTACAGTCAACCAATGCCACCCTTCACTGCCATTTGTAACAATGATTTAAGGAACTCTTTTCTCACCTGGCTGTACGATCAAGGCAGCAGGCATTGGTCAAACTAATTTCACATCTCTGGCTACCAGTGAAAGTTTCCGTGCTGGAGCGCCACTCAAGCAATTTCACTGGCATCTCATGAGGTTTCCCACCCACACCACACTGACCATCTTCGTCTCTCAGGGCTCTCATAGATGGGGTAACATAGGATCTACCCTCAAATTGCTCACCTACTCCTCTTCCTCGCCCGGCAGCATAGCGTTAAGTTTTGAGCCGGTGGACGGAACCAAACTTGCAAGTTTTGTTTCAAACCAGGACTGAACGGGCAAAACATTTTCCGTCTCAGACAGGTAAAACCCTCAGAAGATAGCGGATTTTTCTCTCCGTTTCCGCGTTGGATGGGATCCCCCGTTTCATAAGGTAATTAAAAAGGGATATATATAATATATTTCAAGGGGGAAGCGGGGAGATTCCGTTAAGACAGGATTCCGTTTTATACAGGTTTCCGTTCAGGCAGGTTCGACTGTACATAAAATTTTTTCCAAAGAGTTCGGAATGAAAGAAAACAGGGGTGGGGGTGGTAAAATTTAGAGGAGCAAAATACAATTTAGATGGCAGTCCTCAGTATCTGACTTGAGTTCAAAATACTGAACTCACACGTCCCAAATTTAGAGTAACTTTCTCCATAGCCTGAACACAAAACAAACAATCTAAGAATACTAAGATTTGATTGGTTTCATCAAGTTTAAGGGGAATCATGAATGGGTATTGAACTGTGGCAGTGCAGAAAGGAAGCAGCAAGACTAATTTGAATACACAAGATTACAAAACAAAAACCTTACCCCCTGCGCTCATTGTTGATGTGTATCTGTTCCAACGAGTCACTAAAAGAGAACCAATATCCACAGCAGCAGCAGGTTGGATTCTTTTCAAAAGGCAAAGTAAAGTAAATTCTACTTTGGTTGCTAAACTATCAACACCTTGTCCTCAGGGCACTTATTTACTAAATGACATGGCGGGAACCTTAAATTGTCCTTTCACTATCCAGAATTGTTTAAATATTCTGATCTAAATATTTGCAGAGATTCTATGATGAGAGTGTGATTAATTAATGGATGGAGATACTGATTAACAGAATTCAATCGAAATATATACAGAGTAATCACTGTAAAGAATTTATACACAGAGAAGCATTTCTCTCTGTAGCCCGTGGCTTAAAAGGGATTGAACTTCAAACTTGTAACAGATGTAGATTCTAAAATTAGATTTCAAAGTACCATTTGGTCTCTATAGATACAAATTCAAATGATTCTCAAGACAAATTCCAAAACAAAAATAAGCTGATCTGGATTGTCAAAACTAGATTCCAGGCAATCAATTATATCTGTTCTTTTCAGTTTCAGTCATCGAAACAACGATCTCCGTGAAAAGGAATAGTGTACCCTTCACTATCTCTCCGTGGAAAGGATTAGTGTACCCTACACCATCGCACAAGTGACAAATTATTCATTGTCACTTACAATGTCAATATCAATAAGATTATTAACATTATAATAGTTTTTATAATTTATAATACGACATAGAATCATAACTTCATAAATTCTTGAACCTTTATTTATATATATATATATATCTTGTGATATATCTCTCTTTGCTTCTATTAATAAACCTGTACTCGTCGTGTAAACATGAAGTATGATGAAGAGGAAGACCATTGCCATTGAAGTGAAGAGCAAAAATTAAGATTCATGAAAGTGAAAGTCTGACGTGCATCTTCAACCTTTTGTTATTGTTAGTAAAACTACTCTACAAACAGCATTATAACAAGAAAAGAATAGAAATATAATACATAAAAGTAAAGCCGGCTCTATTTCTCCGAACGTTCGGGAAAATAAACTTGAACTCTATTTCTCCGAACGGTTTCCGTTCTCAAGATTTGTTGAAGCGAATGGAGTGGCCCTTGTGTGTGTGTGTGTTTGTGTGTGTGTGTGTGTGTATGTGCATGTGTGTTAGTGTCTGTGTGAGTGTGCATGTGTGTGTGTGAGTGTGCATAAATGTGTGTGTCTGTGTGTGTGTGTAAGGTGTGAACGGGTGGG
>NW_004797358.1:1014381-1015836 GCF_000002075.1 Aplysia californica | reverse complement strand
CCCCCTACATTCTCGCGCAATAATGTGTATACCAGTACCAGTGGTCCACTATGTCTTCAATCTTCACTGTAAATCTGCCACATAACATGATATACTAAGATACAGATCTAGATCTAGATTCTATATCTAGATCTATAGAAAAGACGATTGAGTAAGAGTCAGAACACAGACAATAAGACATCGCAGTAAAAGTTACAAAACTCATCAGTGATCAGTATTATTGGGCACTGGCCTCTCTTTTCCGACCTACCAAAGGCAAAAGTAAGGCGTGTCCTGGGCTCTATCAATGACTGTCACTTGGACCTGAGTCTACTCTTCTACTACACAAAAGGCCTACTATAGGCTGAAAAATGAAATGTTCGAACCTGAGCACTGTATATCCAATACACCACACTACAAAACACTAGAGCAAAGCCAACAGACACTTGCCACAGCAAGATGAGTATGAGAGAGTTGTTTATAATTATCACGTGACCAAACCACCAGTTTGATGACGTAGATTATTCTATTTTTAGGATTTCGGCTCTTTTCTGGGCCTCGGCAAGGGCAAGCCTACTCTTCCAGTCTTCTTTCGATTTTCCAGAACGTCACACACCTGACATCAAGTATCGAGACGTCAGACATAGATTCTCTAGATCTAGGCCTAGATCTAGATCTACATCTACTACTAGTAGCTTTAGGCTTTAGTTAGTCACATATCTAATAATAGCCAACAAGAGGCAAACCGAACTTTGTCCACTGTTCACTCTTATTGCCATCCTTGCGTCTTGTATTCTTTCAGATCCTGATTCTATTATTATATAATTATAATACATTGTATAACAATGTACACGGACTCATTGATAATGAAAGGCCTCCTATACTCGAATGATGCTGTGGGAAAAACCCTTCGCCATCGATATCTTTCCTTCTTAGTAGTTCATTAATTAGGCCTGAGCTACTTTGCTTAGCCTAAGCCATCGTACGGCAAGCTTTTTGTATAGGCCTACCGCGATTTATAATGACATTATTTTGTGACAAGTTCGTCACTTTGGTCGCCGAATCACTTAATTTTCAAATTTGAACAAATAAACTGTGGTTCAGGATCATTTAAAGGGTTCACAGTAACATTAAGGAGTCTGGAGTACCGGTATGTAGTTTAACTCTCAGTTGTTCAGTAGGCCTAGTTTTGTTTAAATCGAATCAGAGAGTTACTGTACTGTAAACCCTTTCTTATCTAATCTTGGGAAAACCCTATAGCCTACCTGTCAATGTTTCTTCACCCGGAAGATCAATTTCCCCTTTCAGATGAGTTGAAAACTTATTGAGAGTGGGATACATGTATAAGTACATATGTATAATATACAGAGAGCTATAATTAAGTTGTCTACCCTTTGACTGAATGGGAGCTCGCATGCAGGGTATTATTGAGCACTTAAGGTAGCCCATCTACTCCAAGGTATCGAATAAAAAAAA
>NW_004797358.1:1012474-1013992 GCF_000002075.1 Aplysia californica | reverse complement strand
GGGGGGCATTATGTCTTTAGTTCTTACATGCACAGTAGAATTGTAATTGTAAATGGGCTGATTCATTAAATGTCATGCTCATCACTGTGCCTGAACTGCAAAAGCGAACTGCTGCTTTTTCTTTCCTAATCCTTACTATCGTCATTTTCCTCTACTTCTTTTGTATGTTTGTTACACTACATGTACTCTTGTGAAGTCTTGTGGCCCGCTATTTCCGGGGTGCCTTGATGATAATGATAGTCGAGGTAGACTTTATGCTGGTGAAGCTAGAGAGGTGAGCAGAGTTAGTCGATCTGATTCCCTGTAAGGACTTCTCTGTTGACAGCCACCCCTTGGCGCTCATATGGTCTTTTATGCAGTTGCGAGCACCGTAAAACCTCTTTTAAAACAAAACAAATATACAGAAAATTGAGGTAGCCAACGCAGTACCAGTACTAATACTGAGGGTAATTTGCCATTTATAACAACAACAACAACAACAACAACAATAACAACAACAACAACAACAAAAAGAAGGTTCATTCAGATGTCTGGATTCTAGATGTAATGTTTCATATGATCGTCGGTCGTGGCAAGTTGGAGCGGGGGCGCGCAAAAAAAAATAAAAAAAATTAATAAGCGCGGAGGGGGTGGGGGAGGGGGACGCTTATTTTATACCTTAGAGTAGGCTAGGCATAAAAGTAAACGAACAAGAATGTATATGATTTCTGTCTAGAAGCCAAGCAAATAGCTAAAAATTAATTACACAACGACATATGCGAGCCACGGCATAGGCCTGTACACATGTTCAAGGCATCCGCTTTAATTGCAGTTGAAATGTTTTTAATTTTTTTAAGGTTCGTTTATTCATTTTTTTATTTTTGGTAGGTGCTTTATGGCGCTTGCAACTGCTTAATGTCATAGGAGCGCGTGGGACACATTAAACATTTTCAGTTTGGTAGGAAAAATTTTGGATTTTGCCTCGGTGGTGGCCGAAGCCTACTACATAGCTCTTATTGATTTTGGACAACCAAGGAATCTTTTTTCGTCCGCAACGTGACTTTCTCACGAGACCTCCGAGATTTTTCGCCCTTATACGAGAAGGCTAGGTGTGTTCAATAATCTTACCTACCATATGAGATCAGGGGTATGTCAAAAAAAATTACAGCAGTAAGAAGGAGCCACGGAGTAACAGGAGAAAGGCAGCAGAAAGAGCCAGGAGCCTAGAGGAAGGGGCAAAAGGAGGTGAGCGAGGGTGGGGGCAGAAGCGGAGACGAAAGCAGACGACAGAACATAGTTGGAGAACAGGAAAGGAGAACATTTTTAGAAGAAAATTTTCCGTCACTGTCCGGATTCGAATCCGAGACCTATCGAATGAATGACGAACACCGTAACCTCTCGACCGCGACAGCCCCATGTTTCATTTCACTTCTTACACTAATTTTGGTTGCATGTCGCAGCCATCAGTGATAGCTCGATGAATAAATTTGATAGACGTAATAAATAAAAAATTTCAGCCATATAATCCCTTAACGCCCC
>NW_004797358.1:1009809-1011279 GCF_000002075.1 Aplysia californica | reverse complement strand
GGGGGGGGTCAATAAGTTTTGGGTCTGAGTATGAAGGAATCGTGGTAGAGTAATGGATTTCTGTAGCCCTTAGACTATTTCTTTAAAACACACCTTGCAAATTTTCAAGAAAATCCGACAATAATATGGCACTAGTCAGCGTGTTCAATGAAACCATGCACAAAATGTTTATTTTCCTTCGCTGCTGTGCCACGGAGCCTGTTGAATGTCGCTCAGTTATCAAGTTTTTACACTTGCAAGGAAAATATCCTTTGGACATTCAGGAAATGGTCCAAGTTTATAGTGACAAATGTCCTCATTATAATACTGTGACATAATGGGTAAGGCAATTCAAATCTGGTTTCATGTCGGTGATGGATGAAGATCGTGAAGGGCGTCCATCCTTTGCGGTAACTGAAGAGAATGTATCCAAGGTGAAGAAACTGGTTCTGCAAGACCGATGTATAACGGTTAAACAGCACTCAAGTGAAACGAGAATCAGTGTAGGGTCAATTGAAACTATTCTCCATAGCTATCTTAACCTGAATAAGGTGACTGCACTGTGGGTACCCTGCCTTTTGACAAGTGAGCAAAAGAAGATCATGCGGGGAGTCCTACAAAACACTCCTTCGAATTGAGTCCAATGACAAAATTTTCTTTAAAAACATGGTGACTATGGATGAAACATGGATTGATCATTTTGATTATGGACAAAAAATAGACTGGTGGGGCGAATTGGTGAGAATAAGGCGTGGAAAACTCCGTAATGGGGCCCTCCTACTGCATGACAACGTCCCCGCGCACAGGGCACAACAAGCAGTCCAGACAGCAGAACAGTGCGGCTTTGAAATCCTGCAACACCCAACTTATTCACCAGACCTAGCCCCCCTCAGACTTTTTTGCTTCCTAATCTTGAAAAAAAAAAAAAAAAAACACTCAAAGGACGTCGTTTCAACGACAACGAGGACGCCATTCAAGCTGTCAAAGACTGCTGGTTAGGGGCCCATTCTGGGTCATTTTTCTCTCACGGATTTTTGAAGGTCCGAGAGAGGTGGAAGAAATGTATTACTCTGCATGGTGACTATATAAAGAAATAAAAGTATAAGTGCCAAGTTACAAAGCTCTACCGTTTTTCTTCCATATTTAATTTAGATCAAAGACTTCTTGAACCCCCCTCGCATATATTTTAAAATCTAACTATGTGCACATAGATCTAGTAAACTACATTATAAAAAGAGTCTTATTACCAACAACAAATAAAGAACCTACAATATGGTCACATGTTCGACTGATCAAGGTCAAAATGTGTTTATAGACCAAGGGAAACGTTGTGGCTGTTGCTTATAGTGGTAGCCAATGCTGTTGTTTTAAAACAAAGACATCGGTGGGAAAAAGTCACGAAATAACGTACGTCCAGAGACGACATTACCTTACACACCCGCACGTTTAATGTGTGTGTATGTGCGTGTGTGTGTGTGTGTGTGTGTGTGT
>NW_004797358.1:1006656-1009665 GCF_000002075.1 Aplysia californica | reverse complement strand
AGAGAGAGAGAGAGAGAGAGAGAGAGAGAAAGAGAGAGAGAGAAAGAAAGAGAGGGGGGGTGAGGGAGGGGGGGGTTCTTAAAATCACATACCTACGGAAAGACAGAAGCAGAGTTACACAGAGCTGAGCAAACGGATACACACTACACAGACGGACAGATATCATGCACCAAAAGGGGAACTATCAGAGCCGCGCACTTTTGGTGGAAAAACAAACTGTCAAAGCGGCGCACTATCAGAGCCGCACACTTCTTGACGATATTGATACAATTCGATTGCCGATTCCATCTATCGGTTACAGTCCTCTTGCCAAAATTACTCTGTAGCTTACAGCCCCATCCTAATATATTCGTCTTTCTGGAGACGTTAAGTGACTTCCAGACCATATCTAAGCTGAAGCTAAAAATTCAGACCAAACAGAAAGGCACTAGATCTACCAAAAAAAAGGAAGGGGTGAATGTATAAAAAGCAAATGAACACAGATGGACGAGTCTCACAACCTCAATTTTTTCCTCAATGAGCAAGAAAATGCTTCCCCAACACTTTAAAGATCCCCCTGTCCTGTCGGCATGCTTTTTGTAATGTATGAAAAGCCTATTCATTCCATATAAAATCTAATTGATGTTGGTCCCAAGCCCAGTAAAACGTAGAGGATGCTTAAAAATTGTTGGATAGGTCTAGTATTGATTTTGGTAATTGGCAGTCTGATTGTATAGATATCGTCAAAAAGTGCGCGGCTCTGATAGTGTGCAGCTTTGATAGTTTTTTGTTTTTTTTAGGGGAGTGGGGTTTAAAAGTGCGCGGTTCTGATGTTCTCCCATTTAAGAACGTTTGGATTATTTACAATGCTGATATGGAAGACGTTCTTATCAATGACAGTCTAGCCGAGATTGTGGGTTTGTGAGTTGGCATATCTGTATATGTCAGTTTTGACAATTTTGTGTTTAATAGGGCGGGGAAAAAATCGGACAGAGATGCCAGGACTATGTTTATATCTATCTTCTTTATTTTAGCTTTCATATCATAATTTTGCTTAATTAATATAAAGCACTGTTTACTTAAACAATACAAGAAGGACTATCTATCTATCTATCTATCTATCTATCTATCTATTTATCTATCTATCTATCTATCTATCTATCTATCTATCTATCTATCTATCTATCTATACATCCATCCATCCATCCACCCATCCATCCATAGCCTACACGTCTTTTTCAACATGCAACCCCAGAAAGAGCTTTGAAATCAAAGACCTTACAACTTTATATAAACACCTTGTTTCATATACATACATTTCGATATAATTATTCAGATCTTGCCTTCAGAAAGTGAGTAGAACCGTCTCAGTAAATACCAGAATACATTGTACTATGCCGTGAGTTCGCATACTTTTATCAAATTATGCCCGTGAAAATCATTGATGCTCAACTGATTGTGTGTCCAGTGGTCCAGTTCTGATACAGTATAATATAATAATATGTACTTTAAAGATTTCACTTTAAACTGTGATGAAAACTTTACTTAAGACTGAAAACAAGAAAAAAAAAGGTTGTTAAATACACTGTAAAGAACTGACTTGAGCTAAATTTTGTTGCTTTTATCATTGAAGCAGCCATCTTGAATAATGACGTCTTAGATGCTTACTCTGTTTTCAAATAATGTTTAATTACACCACAGGCGACAACCTAAGATTTGCTCCCCAATAGGTCGAGAGTGCAAACACGAACCTTCACTGTAGTCAGGTCTTAGATAATGAAATGAAATAGAAGTAGGACAAAGCTTGAATCAATTAGTGAGTTTGGCTGTTTGTCGGGATGAAAGAAAAGCACATCGACACAGTGATGGTTGGAGGAAGATAAGAGAATGGAGACGCGATCGATGGGGAAAATGTGTACTTCACGTGCTTGTAAATGCCAACCAAAGAGGATGTCAACACATCAACGGGTGATCCGCCCGTCTGGGAAAAAGAAATTGGGAAGTTATAGGTTTGGCGCTCCTTTCGAGTAAGTAAAGTAATTCAAGACCTCAGAATTTAGCGCCCATCTTCAATAGAACCGGGCCAGATAGATGGAGGGCTTTAAAACTCCAGTTCAGAAGACCTGGTTGTTAATTCGACCCAGTGCCAACCGCTCCGTAATCCAGCATGATACTTACTAAGCTAATACTATCGGTGCGCTCTGTCCGTTTGTGCAAAGGGGATTGCTGATGTTGTGACAAAAGCCAAAGGGCCTATTACAAGTTATGCTGGCAAATGATTGAATGGGTCATCCTGAACAGCAAGTCAAAACGGACAGCTCTGGACAAATAAACGCCAACCAAAAATTAGCTCAAGTTGAGAGACTCTGAACCTATGGGCATATCTGCATGATAATTATTCAATTACCACAGGTCATGGGAAATATTTAACATGATTCAGGAAGCAGTAGTGGCAGTCAGTGATGACAGTACTGGTATCTACACCACCACCACCAACAACATCAACAACAACAACAAACAACAACAACAACAACAACAACAACAACAAAACAACAACAACAACAATAACAACAACAACAACAACAACAACAACAACAACAACAACAACATGACAGTTTCCCTGCTCCCACATTGGTCTCCATAAGTGTCTTACATAATCTGCTTTTGACAGAGCAGAGGACTTTTGTACAACGAAGCAATTGGCTCCCAATTGTTCTTGGTCTGACACAGTAACCCCCCCCCCCCTCCCGGTCAAAGTGTTGAGCAAATCGATGAAGGCAGGAAAAACAAGTTCTTCTTTTTTTTAAAGAAAAGAAAAAAAAAAACAACCCAAGATGCAGGTTGTCATGGAAATGAAATACCCATCGAACAGAGAATGTTGTGTCTGCAATGTCAATGCACGCATGCGCATCATGAGTAAACGATAAGTACAGACGTCTTTGTGTTGGGAGATGGGGACGGCTAGAGTGCATCGAGTAGCTGGCTGCCTCATTGGTGTGAGTGTGTGTGTGTGTGTGTGTGTGTGTGTGT
>NW_004797358.1:1004506-1005918 GCF_000002075.1 Aplysia californica | reverse complement strand
CTCTCTCTCTCTCTGAAGTACACATATTTCAAAAACAGACGATGGAATAGACATGTTTGAGCGCATACTTTATTTTGATTTTACAAATTAAATGCAAGTCATGTAAGACATTTCATCAAGGCACTGGAATGAAAGCTACGACACTTTCCGTTTTAGTTATTATTTACAGTATATTATTATCAGTTAAATTTTTCAGGGCGACAGCAGCAAAGACAGGTCCACACACATGCCATGATGCAACAGTCTCTGTACTCTTCCTCGTCGTCAGAGCCTCTGATGTCGCTCTTTGAAGCTCTGTTGACGAATAATAATAATGAAGTAAAATTAAATAAACAAACAACAACAAACAACAACAACAACAATCATTCTGAGTTACAAATATACTGGGTAGCAATGCTTCCGCTCAAATCTGGTTTGATGATATTTCAATGTGATATGACAGAGAGCAACAGATGTATGATAGTGGAAGTTAGATACCTATGGTAAACGTTATCCCATTAATCTAATACATGTAATTAGCAGTTAAAAAGTAATGATTATTTGCGATCTCTGATTGAAGGGATGGCATTCTGCGAGGTCATGCATGGGTACCTTTTCTTAACTGTGTGTTTGTATGGAGTGTGCATTGGAAGGGAATTTTTTTAAAGGACAACTGAAGAGTCTCAATCTTCTACCAACGAGCACTTCAAAATATCGAGCGAATGAGCTCAGAAAAAAAGTCCAAAGTTGCAAGAAAAGTAACGACTCAATTTAATACAAAATTAGTCTAGTCCTTTCTGTCACATTGCAGTAACCGCCGGAGTACTGGTATTTCAAACTGGTCACCATAATGTTTTTACAAAAAGTTTCCTGCTCGTATAGTTGAAACGATGAATAAAAGAGAAAAGTTAACTTTGAAAAACTACTCGTGTCACAGCGAAGCAAAAAAAGAATCGGATGATGTCCAACTTCATGGGGATGTATGGTGGGCTAGTGCGGTGCTTCTCAGCCTTTGTATAGCCAGTGCCCACTTTTGCCAAATTTATTAACAGGGAGACTAATATTTTTGTACCACTCATCTACATGTAGTATTGCAAGCAAACAGTCACTAATCGGGCGTTTCTCACCATCCACCAAAATGACCAAATCGCTTACGGGTGGACGATATCATCGTAATTATTATCACCCAGGTTGGCTGGGTAATGGCAAGCGCTGGGCAAGTGCAGCTGTTCAAGTGCGGTGGCTGCGGGCAAGAATAAATTAACTAAGGGGCGTTACCATGGAAAATAATGCACTTTTTTATAGATGGATAAGAAAGAAATATGTTAAAGGCATTCATAATTCATGCGCTGGCCACTGTTACTGCTTACGGTAGGCCCGACAGAAAAGTGAAAGTTGTAATCCGCCTAAGATTTCACATCCATGTTTTTTTT
>NW_004797358.1:1000300-1001802 GCF_000002075.1 Aplysia californica | reverse complement strand
TGTGTGTGTGTGTGTGTGTGTGTGTGTGTGTGTGTGTGTGTGTGTGTGTGTGTGTGTGTGTGTGTGTGTGTGTGTGTGTGTGTGTGCGAAGTGTCCTTAAACTCTTACAGCATTTTTACAACGTCAGAATGAATTTTTAAAAGTTTTTTTTTCAATGATGCCCATGCTGTGACGTCTGTCTGGGATGTGGAAATACCTGGACTTCCCAAAGATTTCCATTTGGAATAACATCACAGCACGACGTCACTTTCGACCTCTATAGAGAAAAACTGCCGAGTCACACCTCACACAGACATGGTGTGATATTGACTTGCAGTCTAAATTACACGAGCTTCGTAGGAATACTCCTCTCTCTCATTAGAAGAAACATAGATCCTGAGTATCTAGGACTAGGAGTGTAAATGTCAAAAGGATAAACATTGGATGTTTTTGTTATAGGCAGTCTGAGTTCATCATCATAGCAAAGGTCGCATGGAATCATGTTCAAGTTGTCACGCAAACTCGTTCAAGAAAAACCCCACAGGACAATATTTCGAAGGGGAGATAACAAAAACAGAATTGAGACTGTTATAATAACGTGTAGGGTTATTAATCTTGTATCGAATCCTCTTTGACTGCAAGCAGGTTTTCCCTCTGTAATCTGTATCCCTCAGTATCCCCCCTCCAAACCAACCTATATACCCAATCCTGCTTCTCCACTCCACCCCACTCAAAGAAAAAAAAAAGAATTAAGAAAAAAATAAGCCTGACCAAAAATCAAGCTATCGATTGCTACACTCTCTCCTGTCGGCTATAAAACATTTTTTTCCTTCGAAACGTTTTTCTCAATGAACATTGGGCATTGTTAACAAAGCATCCACCTCAAAATTTTATCGTCATCAAACTTAACCATCAACTTTTCTACAGCAGCCACTGTATCAGAATATTTTTCAAACTCTTTTCTAATTCACGCGGTACCTCCCAGTAAGAGGGGGAAATATTGATACAAAGTTAACATACTAGATCGGTGTGCCTTAAAAACCGATGCTTTAAATACGTTTATCAATATTTTATTGTCGCACAGCCAAAAATCGTATGAAATCGGCTTTGTCACAAAATATTTGATACACACTCTCTCTCTCATAATAGACTTTAAAAATGTATTGTCGTAATTGCTCTATTCACTTTCTGAAATTGCTGTAAACGGAATTCTCCCGATATGACAAGTGACATTCTGAAAGGGCAAAGGATACCCAGAGAACAACAACAACACCAAAAAAAAAAGAGGTACTTGTTGAAGATTTGGCCGAGGCTACGGATTTGGTTAGGATTAAACATCCAGTTAGGGAGAGAATGATCATCATTTTATTTGTTTATGGTGTAGAGTGGCGCACAGCGGCGCGCATGCAGACTTCAGACAACTCCCCCTCCTCTTTTCCCTCCTCCTCTTCCTCTTCCTTCCCCCCCTCCTCGTCCTCTTCTTCGCCCTCTTCCTCTGTCACAAGCACGATCACTCATACACA
>NW_004797358.1:996937-998228 GCF_000002075.1 Aplysia californica | reverse complement strand
TATCTATCTATCTATCTATCTATCTATCTATCTATCTATCTATCTATCTATCTATTTTTTATCCGTCTATCTATCTATCTATCTGTTTATCTATCTATCTATCTATCTATCTGTCTATCTATCTATCTATCTATCCATCCATCTATCTGTCTATCTATTTAACTATGTATCTATCTTTATATCCCACTGTCTGTCTGTCTGTCTTTCAGCCTGTCTGTCTGTCTGTCTGTCTATTTTTATATAACGTACTTCATACTATTATGTTATTCTTTTGTAGATAGTAGTCACCTACACACACACACACACACACACACACACACACACACACACACACACACACACACACACACACACACACACAACTGACACCCTTCCAAAAAAAAAACACGAAAGAAAAACAAACAAACAAACCATAAAAAAACACTTAAAACACATAAACAACAACAACAACAACAAACAGAAAATAATAAAAAGCTAGCCTTAACACGATTTTCCTCCGTGTTTGGGTAATTTGTATTAATTAGTCAATAACTTTGATAGAAAGCAATCCTGTTAAGTTCATTCAAATGCTAGCCTGTGTAGTCTCCCTTGACGTTTGTCTTCATACTAAGCACTCTATTTTTAGCTAATTTAACGTGACTTTCGCAACAGTCATGTGATAATCTCATGATTTAAAAAACAAAAGACAGCCCCCGCGTTCCCTGTGACAATATATTATAATTTCGAACAGTGAAGCTTCTGTAGTCCTCTTGATTGCATACCATTGTTTATGCTGATAACTTCTAAAATGTATTGTTCTGCCAGGGTAACAATTCGCGTATGGTATTATAAATTATCAGTGACTAGTGACATTACTGATACCAGAAGTTGATAAGTCAATGAAAATTTCACTACTTTGGAATTACAAAGTTCTATCTGCCATTTTTGGCCGTTAATTAGTTACCAAGACCATGAGATCAGAAACCAGTGTTCTATCTCCTCTACCAAAATCGAAATATTATTTGGAGTTGCTATCAAGATATCCAAAGATTGCATTTAAAAAAGCTTGACAAGTTGTGAAACTCAATTTATTTGAAGTCCAGTTTTCTCACAACTGGGTACTTAGCAGATAGAACTTTGTAATTCTAGGGTATCGATTCATTCAGAAATAACGATATTTTCGCCAAAGATTTAAGCTCATGGTTCATAGTATACATGTGTTATGCAACTAACATTCAATAAGTTACACTTTGACAGTAATATTGACCACGAGCTAACAGGAAAAAAATAGTGTATGTGGGTGTGTGTGTGG
>NW_004797358.1:994931-996422 GCF_000002075.1 Aplysia californica | reverse complement strand
TTCTTCTTCTTCTTCTTCTTCTTCTTCTTTTTCTTCTTCTTCTTCTTCTTCTTCTTCTTCTTCTTCTTCTATTTCACTGCCTCAGCTAACTTTTTTTCTCTTTCTGTAAACGTTGCAACAATCTTTATAAAACGTGTGTCTAATTTCTATCACTCAGGGCTATAACAATATTATGTTGGCTTTACTTTAGTAACACTATTCCTTTCGCTTGTTTTTTTTCAGTGCCTGGTCAGTATTCTTTTAGCTCTAAGTTTCAGACTCTTAATTGTCGTTTGCTAGAAGAAGGAATCAGGTGGTTTGATTTTTTTAAACTTCTGTTCGGTTGGTTTTGTTTGTATGTTTTGATTGTATTTTATGATTGTCTGGGTTTGTTGCTGTTTGGTTGGGGTTTTTTTTATAGAAAAGGGGAGGGGGTACAAAGTTTAAAGCTGGTACGATTCTTTTGTTATTGTTTGTTTGGTGGGGGGGCATACGTAACGTTATTATAGTTTCAGATTCGCGCCTGGAGAAATTCGAGCAGAGAGGGTTTATCTCAAATACCGTGTAATCGCGTTTCGTTGTCTAGACCATTGCGAGCAGCAAGCACCACTTAGTCGTGGTCGGTCAAACATCATTAAGCATCATGATATAGTAAAATCAAGTTCTCGTCAGTTGTTGTTTCTTGCTGTTTTTTGTTTTGTTTTTGTTTTGTTTTTGTTTTGTTTTGTTTTTTGTTGTTTTTTGTTGTTGTTGTTTTGTTTTGTTTTTGTCATGCAGAGTTATTGATATTATCTTAAAGCTTGTTCATTTGTCTTGCTGTGGTAGAAAACATACTTTATGTGTCTTGATTAGAAGTCGAGATACTTGCAGTCGAAGGAGGTGGGGTCGCCTGGTAATCAGAGGTAAATAAATGAGCGATAAAATGGCCTCCAAAATTAGGTGACTGTCACTGCTCTACTGTCCTAGGAAACTGTAAATTTACAATTTCTTTGTGCCTTTGATTTTGATCCACGGTTTTCGGTAAAATCCACAGAGAAATGTGTTTTTTAATGGATATAGAAGATGTCAAGAAAAAAAAGAAGAAAAAACCTGGACAAATTTCCCAACGGATGGAAAAATGCCAGTTTCTTTGATTTTAGCATATTGACGAGCGCCTGATTTCACCACAAAGCCGCAAAATTTTGTAGTATCAGCCTGGCGATAACGAACCGAAGATCAACGCGAAAGCCTTCGGTTATAGTGTCGGACGGCGTTTCTAACTGAACCGAGGGTCAAGTACAAGTTGTATCTAAATCATGTATCTTTTTTTTCCCTCTTGACACTGCACCAATGTAGATAAGTGCCGCATGTCAGTGGACAAAGTACATGGTACATGCTTTTCTCTGTACATTATATTTACCCTCCTCCTCCTCCTCCTCCTCCTCCTCTTTCTACTACTACAACTACTACTACAACAACAACTACTACTACTACTACTACTACTACTACTACTACTACTACTACTACTACTAC
>NW_004797358.1:992661-993746 GCF_000002075.1 Aplysia californica | reverse complement strand
ACACACTCTCTCTCTCTCTCTCTCTCTCTCTCTCTCTCTCTGTGTCTCTCTGTCTCTCTCGTCTCTGTCTCTCTGTCGCTCTCGTCTCTGTCTCTCTGTCGCTCTCGTTTCTTACTCACGTATCAATGTTTGTACTTCAACAACAACAACAACAACAACAACAACAACAACAACAACAACATCGAAAAAAAAATCAATCATATTATAGTTGCGGGTGATCTTGTCACTCACAAAAGGTAAAGCGTTCTTAATAAAGTAAACTTTATCTTTTTTTTAAAAATACAACGGAAACAGGTAAAAAATACTCCAGTTACCATGAAAAAAACAACAACAACCAACAAAAAGCAAGGTAATGGTGCCTTCTTAGAAAGCCATTATAATTAGATTATGTACTCACGCTTGAAAGAAAGTGAGCCTTCTGTGACAACACAGCCTTTTTTTTGCTCAAGGATAGTGACAAAGAGGAGCTCGCGCAGACCAATATTTATACATTCTGGTGTCCTCGTCCGCTACCACGTCACCAGCATGTGACTGTCTCCTCTTGTATGATAACGAAAACAAAGGTGCTAAAAATATCTTCACGAAAAGTCTCTTAAGGTGCGTACACACGGGATAAAAAGTTGAATGACGTTTGCTGAACAGTGGACACAATAATAATTATTATGCTAGTGACGCAATCGGACCCGGATATCACTTTTCATCAGTGTGTGTGTGAACTGACTAGCAACTTTCTTACCGACTTAATTAAGTTGATGTGGAAGCTGCTAGTGTGTATGAGTTATCGAACCATTTCTATGTGTACAGAAACGGGCGAAAACTGTGTAGATCTAGTTACTATAAGATCAGAAAAAAAATATAGACTCTATATATTGCGTTGATTCGACATATATAAGGAAATTAACACTACAGTAGTAGGCTTTGATCAACGCTTTCGAAACTTAAAGGGAAAAGGAATCTAAAAACCATGCATCTGAAAAGCTTGCATTTTGTTTTTTTGGCATCAATCTGAGATGACACAAAAAGCGAGGAAAGAAACCGAAAAAAAAATCCATAGAAAGAGAGAGAGAGAGAGAGGGGGGAGAGAG
>NW_004797358.1:981593-991158 GCF_000002075.1 Aplysia californica | reverse complement strand
CCCCCCACCTTTCCTCTTTTAACTCTTTCTACTGTGCAAATTAGCCCACTCTCATATGAGTCTCAACAGAAAGCCATTCCATCCCCACAGGATCTCTATCTTCCAATTACAAAGAAGAAACATCAGCACTCAAAACAGCAGCCACCATTCTCTGGAATCACCAAAAATCTAAAGCCAACACCGTCATCCTCACAGATGCCAAATCTGCCCTACAAGCTCTCCAAAAGCCACAACCAGCTCAAGTACGACAACTCCTTTCTCTCTTGTGTAATCTAAATTCCCAAGCCAACACAACTCCGCAGTGGATATCAGGTCACTGTGGCATTCATGGAAGTGAAAAAGCAGACGACTTAGCCAAAGAAGGAGACAAAATGACCCAGATTGAAGATGGCATGGATCAGAGTCAAAAACACTAATAAAATCTGCCTTAAGAAACAGATGGAAAAGATCCCACCCTAAACACAACTGACGTGACCCCTACTAGATTTACATACTAAATAGAGCAGACCAGGTCACAATCTTCCGACTCCGTTGTGGCTACAACAGACGCAAACACCATATGTATGCACACTAAATTAAAAGTGGGAGAGTCTGCGACCGGTGAATGTGGACACGACCAAGAGGATGCCAACCATATCCTTCAGCACTGCCCGCGCACGCCACCCTTCGTAAACAGACTTGTCACAGACGTGGCAGAATGTGACTCCCCTTGAGACAAAGCTCTATAGCAGTCTCTCAGATTTAAAGCGGACTCAATGGAGCGGACTGCACAGTTTGTGAGCGACATCGGACTGACTGTCTAGCTGCTGTCATCGAGAACGAGGAAGAAGAAGAACTAAAAGCTTTCTACAGGCTCGGTGTCTGTTAAGCAAAATCACATCCTGGTTTCAGCTTTTGACGTTTAGTTTTCAGTATGTTATATTTTATTACCCCCCCCCCTCTCTCTCTCTCGTTCTCTCTCTCTCGTTCTCTCTCTCTCTCTCTCGTTCTCTCTCTCTCTCGTTCTCTCTCACTTTCTTGTTCTCTCTCTATCTATCTATCTATCTATCTACCTATCTATCTAATCCCGCCCCCTCCCTCCTATTATAGGGCAGCACGTATGGAGAGGACCCCCCCCCCTCCAAACATAAAATTCTAAAGAAGAAATGAAGCAGTGCTGGTGACAAGATGCCTGATGCTCCACCCTAAAGCTTTGAATGAGGTCAATGCAGAGAAAAAGAAGCTGAAAAATGGAAAATGGAAACCATAAAGGACAATTCGCTAAGGAAGGAAAAATCATCACAAAATATGAGAAGAAGGGGAAAACCCAACAAAACAAAACAACAAAATAAAATACTTAAAGTCAATCTGTTCGATAAAAAAAGTTTGTTATGACTAACTCAATGGCACAACAAATGGTGTCTGAAAGCAAGAAGCCAGTGAGAAGAACTCTGAAATTTTATTTTGTTCCCATGGATGAAGTGAAACGCACGCAGGCTAAAGAAAAACGAAATCATTCGAATGTTGGAAACTGGAGATAATAGGCCTACTTTTATTTGGAAATCAGGCCTACAAAATCCAGAGCACAATTTTGCAAAACTCTCAACTTAAAGAACAATAGGAAACTGAAGAAGAAAGTACCTCCAATCCTTCAGATTAAAAAAGTGCGCATTTTTTGCGATTTTTTTCTCCGGCCCGAAAAGTCAAATTTTGAACGATTAAAAAACACTCTTACCTTGAAAAAGATAAAGAACCAGAGACATTTGTTGAATGACACTATAGAATAGAACATCTATACAGAAAGTACCTATCTGAAAGCAGTTCAAACATTTCAGTTAGGCCCCTACAAGCTTTTGGCGACTGAAGCTATTTTGAGTTTCATTAAGTAAGCCACAGAATCAGATTGATTATTTGAAACACGTACAGTGGAAACCATCAGACTTGGTAATAACAGGGATCGGGTAATAACAGAGATTTTTAAAATCCCCGTTTTTTCCTACTCTTGTCTCTATTAAAAATTATCGGCAATATCAGGGCCTCATTGGAGCCCAGTCGGTTATAGCAGGGATAAAGGCTCGTTAACAATGTGTAAAAGTTAAGAGAGAGAGAGAGAGAGAGAGAGAGAGAGAGAGAGAGAGAGTAACGCAGTGAAGGAGCAAGCCCACGTAAGCCACGCCACTGCCAGCACGTGAAGTGAGAGAGGGCTGTAGACTTTGATCTAGCCCTAAGCCTCGTTACACGCACTCTTGAAAAATCTGTCATGCGCAGGCCTGCCACAAGGCTAAAAGTTGGTTTTATGATGCTAGGCTAAGAACTAATAAAGTTATGAAACCCCCTACAAAACACCCGTTTGTGTGAACTTGTGTCAAGGAAAACTACCCATGAATAAATACAACTGGATTAGTCCACAAATGCTTACGTCCCTTGCATTTCTGATTTAACAAAGATCGGATATAACAGGACTTTTTCTCTGGTCCCACCATCCCTGTTACATCAGGTTTCCACTGTATATCATGTGCACGTTTTGTGATAATACAAAGTTGATAGCTGATACAGTGTTTAGGCACGTTGTTTTTCAGACACAAAAAGAAAGAAGAAGAAGATGGATGAAAGGGGAAATCAGAAAATCTCACGTGTGCACAGCCTACTTCATTCCTTTCGTCTTCTTTCATTGTATAACAGAAAGTTACGCCTCTTACCATCCGCACCGCGCGCGTCCCACAGCATGATTGCACGCGTGGTGAGCCAGTCTTGAGGTGCGGTCAGCGTCACTTCCCCACCCCTTTCCTCCGACCTCTCGTGGAGTGTGGGGAGACAAGGACCACGTTTTTGCTGTAACAATAATAACCCCCCCCCCCCCCACATATCCGCGGCCAGAAAGGCTGTAAAACCGGGTCTTTAGTTGAGCACGAGAAGTGAATTTGTTCGAGATCCGAGTGTTGTGTCGAAATTTCAAATGTTGCATGTTCGGGAACTCCGTGACGTGAAGTCAATACAAAGAAAACATTGGGACTGAAATGAAACTGAGCAATATGTTCGAGACACCAAAGGATTCGCGATTTTCGTGTTCAAGATTTGTGGACATTATGTACTGTATTTCTGCTCAAATCTGGCTAAGACATGCGTGAACGTATCATTGTAACCAGCCTCCAATCCTGGTATACAAGTACTGTGGGGACATGGCACTTACTACTGTGGCAGTAATGTAAGAGTAATAAAAGAAAATAGAACTCTCTTCTGAATGGCGAAAAGAAGGAAATCAGTAGGCTACCGCTAAGAAGAAAACCGGAACTGGGACACTGATGGCATTGTAGACATTATTCCAGAAAACCTTTCGACAGTAGCCTAACATGTTACGCGCTTCTAACATAGGCCATCACTTGAAGCAACCTACAAGTACAAGCCAAAGAAGTAAAATTACATGCTGACTTCGCCGAAAAATACATTTCTAAATGAATGAAGTCACAAAACCTCCCCTTTGGGGCTTCTCAAATTCAACCCAGTCTACACAACTACCCTTTGTAATGTAAACTACACCCAAAAAACGTTTTGACAGTACAAATAACATTTTCATTCTTTCTTGAGTAATCTTTTAAAGTTGACATCACAAAATATACGTTACACAAGTGCTTCATTCTTGATGAGATTTGCTGATAAAATTAATAATAGTCTTTAGTTTTCCATCCTGTGTGACCCACTCTCCCCCCGTGGGTGGTTGGCGGGTGCTCTGGTGTGATTTGCTCCTTCTTTCCCATCAAACATCTACATGACTACATGTATTGTCCTGATCTCTCCTTTTTTTTTTTGAGTTTGTTACTCTCTTGTAACACCTCTAATTTTTTGGGTGTTACAATAGACAACAAACTCAACTGGCGTGTCCACACTTCTCTCCTGCATAAAAAAGTGAACAAAAGACTATTTTTTCTAAGAAAGCTAAAGTATTTTCAAGTTGATAAAACATTGATGTCCATGTTCTACCATTCAAACACATGCAAACACAAGGATAATAATAATAATGGCTTTCCCTTTTCAGTCAAGGAGTGAATCCTTAACTGCTTAACTGAAGCTTCACGATTTTGGGATTTAAGTTTAAGTGAAATAGCTGAGTGAAGTGAGACAAGGCAAGGAATTACATGTAGAAAAGATCATCTTGGAGTTGGGGAGTTTTCTACAAAGTCCAATGCCAAGTCAATAGCCATGGCCTCCACAGAAAAAATGGAGGTCTAAGAATGGTGCCTCCTCTGTTGAGCGTTGTTTGTGAATAGGGTAGCGGTGTCGACAGCCTAGTCCAATTGAGAGCTATCAGTGAAGATTTTCTCTGCATCGGGATATATTGTTAGGTATTTTGTTGGCAGTTTT
Organism: Aplysia californica; assembly: GCF_000002075.1. Taxonomy (NCBI): domain Eukaryota; kingdom Metazoa; phylum Mollusca; class Gastropoda; order Aplysiida; family Aplysiidae; genus Aplysia; species Aplysia californica. The sequence goes on along the minus strand of NW_004797358.1, from coordinate 986,820 downwards.
AAGCTTTTATGTCTGTGCATAATTTGTTGCGTGAGGTCAGTCAAGGTTTATTTTGTTTAACCTTGGTGAAGTGTCATGGAAGGAGGTAGTGAAAAAGACATTCCTCGGTATCTTGAGCAAGTGTGTATCATTTTATAATATAATATAAACTAAATCTTTAATGTGATTCTTCCATGAGAAACATGTCAATTTTCTGTGCAAAATCAGAGCATGTTGGAATAATGTGAAGATTATTGTCTTGACAGTATCTTCACATTATGGGTAATTAACAGTGAACGAATAACAGCCAACAGAAAACTCCACCAGTGTTTGTGTTGTAGTTGTAGTGGGTAGGTGTCTTGCCGCCCCAGTCTGACATGTTCGATTCCTACGTGGGAAGTTTTTTTTCTCTGTCTATGGGAATATTGTATTCCTCTCATCTCAGCCCAGGTAGAAAAATCCTGCCTCCAAAATTATCAAAATTGTGTTGGGATGGGTATCCGTCAGTTCAAGGACTGGGCTTCGTTTTTCAACGCAGCAAAAAAAATATAAAAAATAAATCAAACTGCAGCAAGATAAAAAGAAACTTAATGTCTAATTTACAATTCCTAAACTACAGACAAAATTTGAATTATACAGTGGAATCCTGTTATAACGAGAGGAAGGGGACCGGTGCTAAACATCCGTTATAGCAGGATTCTCGTTATAAGGGACCCAGTAATAATTTCAAGGGAAATATTGCAGTAGGCCGAATCTATGAGTCTGGTTGTCTGTTCGTTTCTTTTTGTAATCTCCCTTGATGATGATTTGGTTGAACATGATCTCTCGGTCTTATTTGATCAAAAATCAAATAAGGTTTCTTTCTCTAGCGCTAGCGATGTTGACAGCTCGGCGTCGGAGATCAGAAATAAAGTTCTCTAGGCTAACTCGTCCGCTGTGTTGTCCACCCCACCACACCCTGTGGTGCGTTCCGTCTGCTTGCGCACGCCACACATTCTCTCCATCCATCACAGTCACATCGTTGTGACCTCTCCATCCCCGCATCGGAGAAGTGAGAGGCGTAGTAGGCCTAGATAATCTAGACTAGGCTGGCCTATCACGCGATGAGTTCTGCTTGTCTGTGCATACCACATCCTCCCCACTCATTTGCTCCGCCTTCATTGTTGGCATACATGGGCTGTCCCATTCTTTATTTCGCAAGATCACCAACAACAAGCGAGGTTTTGCAAGAATAAATGGCCTATGCGCTGTGCACAGCAACAGCAATATTCCGCTATAACCGACTCGCATGTTTGTCTGATTGCGCTATAGCAGTATTTTATTTACAAAGATAAAGAAGTGATAAAAACGGGGTTTTAGAATAGTGTCTTTATAACAGACTTCTCGTTATTTCAGGACTCGTTATAAGTGGATTCCACTGTACTTACACTTAAGTGAAAAGGAGGAGGTTGAAACAGCAACCAAACTACCACATCAATTACCACCTGGCCTTTGATCACTCTTCTGTCTGTCTATTTATGTCTTCAATACAGTGGAAACCATATACAGTGGAGTCCACTTATAACGAGTCCGGAAAAAACGAGAAGTCTGTAATAAAGACATTATTCTAAAACCCCGTTTTTTTCTCTTCTTTACCTTTGTAAATAAAATACTGCTATAGCGCTATCAGACAAACATGAGAGTCAGTTATAGCGGAATATTGCTGCTGCTGTGCACAGTGCATAGGCCAATTATACATAACGTAAAACCTCGCCAGTTGAGAAATTTGTTGGTGATCTTGCGAAACAAAGAAAAGGAGAGCCCATGTGCGTCAATAATGAAGGCCGGAGCAACTGAGTAGGGATGGTGTGGCATGCGCAGACAAGCAGAACGCATCGTTTGATGTGCCAGCGTAAGCGTAGTTTAGATTATCAAGGCCTACCATGCCTCTCACTTCTCCGATGGGGGGATGGAGAGGTTACAGCAATGTGATGGACGGAGCAAATGTGTGACGTGCGCAAGCAGACAGAATGCACGACAGGGTGTGGTGGGGTGGGGGAAAACACAGCGGGTGAGTTAGCCCGGAGCCCTTCCTTTCTGATCGCCAACGCCGAGCTGTCAGTCCACATCGCTAGATCTAGCGCTAGAGAAAGAAACCTGATTCGATTTTTGATCAAGTAAGACCTAGAGGTCATGTTGAAACAAAATCGTCATCAGGGGAGATAGCAAAAGGAAAAACAGAACACCAAACTCATAGATTAGGCGTACTTTACAGTTTCCCTTGAACTTATTACTGGATCCCTTATAGCGAGAAACCTGCTATAACGCACATTTTGCTCCGGTCCCCTCCCTTTCGTTATAACAGGATTCCACTGTATAACAGGCCCGGTAATAAAAAAGGATCTGGTTATAACAGGTGGTTTTTTAATCCCCGTTTTTTCCTATTCTTTGTCACTATTAAAAGTTATCGGCAATAACAGGGCCTCATCAGAGCCCAACCGGTTATGGCAGGGATAAAGGCTTGTTAACAATGTGTAAAGAGAGAGAGAGAGAGAGAGAGAGAGAGAGAGAGAGAGAGAGAGAGAGAGAGAGAGAGAGAGAGAGAGAGAGAGAGAGAGAGAGAGAGAGAGAGAGAGAGAGAGAGAGAGAGAGAGAGAGAGAGAGTAGCGCAGTGATGGAGCAAGCCCACGCAAGCATGCCACTGCAAGCACACGCAGCATGTGAAGCGAGAGAGGGCTGTGGTGTGCTGCAGACCTCGATCTAGCTCGAAACCTACATGTAGCAACACGCACGCGTAACAAGTCACCAACGATGTCAAGCGAAAGAGAAAATGCCTTTCAATTTACAAAAATACGAAGTAATCCAGGCTGTTGACAAAAAGCAAGCTCCACTGGCAGTGTTTTGTCGTCAGTTTGACTTTCCACAAGGGTCGATTCACACCATTATCAAGGATAGAGACAAGATTGTGGCAGCATACTCCAATGGAAAGTTTGCTCTGGGTCGAAAGAAGATGAGACTACCCGATGGAGATGCTGTGGACCAAGCTCTTCTGGTGTGGTTAAAGGAGGCTAGGAGAAAGTTGGTGCCAAAACCTCTGTTCGTGGGTACTTGTGGCAAGGGAAACTATCCATTAATAAGTACAGCTGGATTCGTCCACAAATGCTTACTTTCCTTGCATTTCTGATTTAACAGGGATCGGATATAACAGGACATTTTCTTTACTCCCGCCATCCCTATTATATCAGGTTTCCACTGTATATAAGTTGCATACTTAACATCAGAAAAAATCTGTGCCAAAAAGAATTATTGACTTCCTTAGTTTAGTTTTAGTAAGAGTTTTACGGTACCGGCAACAAAATAAGGTCATTTAAGTACCAAAGATTAGAGGTGTTACAAGAGAGTAATAAACACAAAATAGAAGGAGGGGAGATAAGGACGATAGAAGTTTGATAGGAAAGGAGCAAACCACACCAGAGCACCCGCCAACCACCCACTATTTACTTCCTGAGGTATACTCATGTTTGTTAAAGTATGGACTATCTAGCCAATGACTACAAGCTTGAAAAACAATCTAACCAACCATACTTACCCACTGAAAACTGAAAACCCATGACACTTTGATGATTGAAGTAAGTGACAATTTCATTTGTAAGAAATCTTACTGATTTCTGATGACAACAGGCCCTCTCAATTAAGAAGTGTTCATCAATGAACTCCAAGAAACAAAAATATTTACGTAAAGGATTCCAAAAATTCAAGGGGGAAAAAAAAAACTAACAATGAAACAAAATGAACAAATTCAGGAAAACTTTGGAAATTTTTGTTTTATAGAGAAATTTATTGAGAACCAGAACCTCATCTTGTAGGAGATCAATATTCCCCATCAAACGATCCCACATGTTCATCTCGTAACATCATTCTTTACAAGCCCAAACAACAGTATGGCACACTACCATGACAAATTCACAAGGAGCTTTTCACAGTAAGTAATGCTAATCATAATAATTCACATATCTTGTCATGGAAAATGTACAAAAGTAGTGTATGAGCTTTCTTTGTTCTTAATACTTAGTGGGAATTAATCACAAGAAACAAAAGTACAGCGTACGTTAAATTGAATCTAAAAAAAAAAAAGGGCTGTACCATACAGTTGACAAGCTAAACAAGCCCTGTGATCTGCTACAATGTGAGTGAAGGATCAAGTGATGGTCACATCCAGTCTTTTAAGTGACTAGTTTCAAACCGTAATTAACATCCCACTATTCCGAAAATGCTTTGTCCCATATTGACATTTCGAACCACCCCAAGGACAACAAAACCATTTCATGTTATAGTCTCCTCTGGAACAACACATGGTGGTACACCGTTGAGCCTGTCTGCTTTTTTTTTTTTAAAGCTTCAACACTGAACATTCGTAAAGTTTCCCCTGAACACACCCTGATGCTTTAACATGAGACCTCTTTTAAGTTTTATTCTTAACCTGCACTCTATACAACGGCTGGGATGCACAATATCAGATCAGTCTAATCACATGTCAGACATTTTTGTTTGGAATGGAAGCCAGTGATGATTACAAAAGAAGTGGCCACAACCGGAGCCCTCACTCAGCAAAAAAAAAAAGTACACTCATTTGCCGACACATGAAGTAAAGGAACTTACTAAAGCCGGAAATAAACTGTAAATATGTCCTGTTCAGGACAATAGAAAAAACCTGTTCTATCATCTGACAACAGCAGAAAAATGAGACCCATGCTATTCAATCTCGCACAGTATACTATACTGTCACAACTTTCCATCTTTTGTTGGTGTACATACAAGCCATCTAACCTAATAGAAATAACAAATGCAAATATATGGCTTGCGAATTACACTTACAAACATTCATAATGTAGCCTTGACAGTGATAGTAAAGGTTTACCAGTCATCAAAGCCAGGTAAAGGAAAGCCAACAGCAAATGCTTCAACTCTCTGTTTCAAACCGTCAATCTTGGACTGGAACTCGGGAGTTTCAAGTGTAGCTTTGAATTCCTTCAAAAGGGGTCCACTGGTTTTGTTTGCTTCCTGAGCAATACTAATAGCTGTTGAAAAAAGAAAAACATAGCAAAATCTTTATTTCATACTTTTGATATGAAACAATGTTTTTTAGTTTTATTAAAGGTTTTATGGCACTCCCAACGGCATAAGGTCAAATGAGCGACAAGGGGTGGATGTCAACAGAGAAGTCCACAGGGAATCAGACTTACTCTGCCCACCTCTCTAGCTTCAGTAG
>NW_004797358.1:972798-979482 GCF_000002075.1 Aplysia californica | reverse complement strand
AGGGGGAAGGGTGCACCTCACGCTCCATCAGAGGGATGAGGTGTGAGGTGGAAGGAGAAGAAGGAGAAGGAGAAGAAGAAGAAGAAGAAGGAGAAGAATAGGAAGAAGAAGAGGAAGTGATAGAGGAGGGGGGAGGGGGAGGAGAGAGGGCGGAGGGAGAATCCACCCTGTTCTCCCCTAGACTAGAACCTCAAAGCGGTTTGTCAGAGGTGTCTCGGTGGAAAGATGAACCTTTTTTGTTTTAGTCACAGAGACATGCCTGCTGACCGTGGGCTTTGGGAGGTCAGCAGTAGAAGGACTTGCCGACCTCGTGGCTTCCCATGCTACCTTTGCGTACGACCAGCCAGGGACCAGGGTCACAACTGGCGGGAAGGTAGCTTTGTGGGCCTCCTGAAACGAGCAGCCATTTCGTACTTTATACTCTTGGATTGCGCGTTCTTGAATCAAAGTCGCGCAATCCTTACTAAAGGCTGGCCGTGGCAATTGGGGCAACAAGGACTAGCCTTGCATTCCTTCTCAGGATGCCCGGTCTTGCCACAACGAGGACACACGGCTGCGTGTTGGCATCATGACTGGCTATGGCCGAACTTCTGACACTTGAAACAGCGCAGAGGGTTCGGTAAATAGGGTTGCACGTCTAAGATCAAGTACGATGCCCGAACGGTGGCTGGACGGCGACACGAATCAAAGGTCAGGATGACCGTGTTGGTTTCGAGGGTGGTCTCCCCACGTCGGAGAGTAATCCGGCGGGTGTCAATCACACCTTCGCAGTTCGCCACAATTTCCTCCATGCTGCAGCCCTTTAGTTCATGGCTGCGGACGACGCCCTTCGAGCAGTTCAACTTCTGGTATCGTTCGGAAGTACATGGAATACTGCCGAAGGTCGTGATGTTCGGAAGTTTGGCCACTTCAGTCTCTGTTGCGCACTTGACGAGGAGTACACCAGAGGACAGCTTTTGGACATTCGTAGGAATGTATCCTAGAACCTGTCTTAGTGCATCTCCCGTCTTGAACAGATTCAGATCAGTGATCTTCTCAGACCTGCCACTCTATGAAACCTCAAAATCAGGATCTCAGGGAGAAAAAAATCGGGATTTGGTGAAAGAAATCGGGATCAACAGCAAATCATCAAGGTGACTGCCAAAGCTGACTTAAAATGTTTCCAGGGGTGTCCATAAATTTCTTGGCCTATATGCCCTCTGAGTGTCTTTGTTTGTTTGCGTGCGCGCGCGCGCGAGTTATCATTATTTTTTGTAAGTCCTGAAGCATCATGTCAAGCACTCCCTAGTCCAAATATCTATACCCCCCCCCCCCTCTCAACCAATAAGTCCCGAAATACATGAACTTAAGTTGACTCCGTCCATCCCCGACACACAGAACTCACACGGCGATGTCATGTCACATGACGCAAATGCGTGATTGAAACAATTTTATTAATGGGTCCGCCTAACTGCGCGTTCACACAAAACGCTCAGATGAGCGATAGTCGTTCTACTTCTCGTACTCTAGGATAACAACGGCGGCCGACCGACCAAATGTACCAACAAATCTCTTATCCCTCATAATGCGTTCAGACTTAAGCAACGACAACGGCCGTATGTTAGTCTTGTCAGCGCAGTTACATGTACATGTAGTTGTGTAAGGGTTAGAAAGACTGTTGCTCGTCCGAGTGTTTGGTGTGAACGCACAGTAACCAGACCTCGGACAAGGCTTGTTTTGAAAGTACCAGCGGAAGTACGAATATTATCGATTATTTGTATGTTCCAAATTGTAACAGTTACCAGGCTATCATCGGAGAATTCTGAGTGCGGGCAAAGATCACACACAACTTGGGGCGAGTCAACTACATGTACTAAATGCGGCATCGATATTTCGGGAAATAGTGCTCCGAGTTCCTACAGACAAAAAGTTCAACGGGTGCTTCCCGCGATAAAGGAGAAGGCAGAGTAAGTTTTTAGAAAATTCCAGAACAGCAAACTGGGACAAAAAATCGTGATACACGCGATCGAAATCGGGAAAATCAGGATGCTTGAGATTTGGGGGAAAAAATTGGGATATCCCGATTAAATCGGGATGAGTGGCAGGTCTGTCTTCTTCTGTGCGTCTTCTTTGATGCTGATGGCCACATATGGCTGCTTCGGAAGCTCCCTGGGAGAAGGGAGGAAAGAAGCAACGGTAAAGGTCCTTTTACCTGATTTTGAGTTTTTGCTCGGCTCGGCGGCCGCACCCGCTTCCGCGAGCCGAGACTTTTTGTTAACGTTGGGAGCTGGGGAAGGGTCTTTTTTTTAATTTGGACTCCATATGAAATTTATTGTTGATTCTACTCCGGGGCTCCCCGTCCGCCACGGAGCCCTACAAGGGGACACATTGCTCGGATGACCAGAGCTGTGCCAGGGCTACCCCGGAGCTATACTCTCAACGAGAAAGTACAAGAACCTCCCGTCAAGACTGACCCAGGGCTTGATGGGGTTTCAGCTCTCAACCGATTGAGTGGCATGGGCCGTGCCACCCTCCCGTCTAAGAGGAAAACCTGGACCAAAGAGGTGTGTTGGCGAGGGACAGTCCGTGGACTGATCTCACCTCAACCGCCAGGTACCCGGTTTCCCTCCGCACGGGTCACACCTCATGGTCAACGAGGCGCCCACTCTGTGGGATGGGTGACCTCTCTTTTTACTGCACTTGAGGTCAGCCGTGGTAGGAAAGATAGAAAAAGAAAGAAAGAAGGAAGGAGATGAGGAAGATACACCAAAGTGAGTGTCGCACACGGATCCCAGAGGGTTGGGGTCTGTGTGCGACGCTCTGCCTTTGAGGGGGTTGCACCTTCTGCAGACGAAGCAGTGGGTCTATTTATATCCCCCCGACCCACTGGGGGTGCTAGATCTAGATTGCGCGTCCATTAACACTGAGACATTAGGCTGCTGTCTTGGGTAATGAGCTCAGCTGAAAATCAGTGCTGACAGTAGGAATGTTTACCCCCTGGCAACAAAAGGGTTAATAACTTAGGGTTCTAATTTTCAGACATGAATATTTAAATAAAATACAATCGAACCTATGGGTTGGATTAATTACCTTCATCAAAGAATCCTACAACTTTAACAAAGTCGTCATTCAGCAAGTTCCTTGATGACAGAGGAGGAGCACCAAGTCGAAGACCACTGGGCTTGAGAGCACTCTTATCCCCAGGACAAGTGTTTTTGTTCACAGCAATGCCAACGTCTTCTAACACCTTCTCACCACGAGCTCCATCAAGACCTTTATTCCTCAAATCAACCAAAACAAGATGGTTGTCCGTTCCACCTGTCATTATAAGAGAGAAGCATACTCAACGTCAGTTAACTATGGAAGTAAAAATCTGTTCATAAATCAAACTGGCAGCAAAATTAGTAGCCTACCACATGTCCAACACAACACTGATGTCCATGTTGTCAAAGTTTGAATGTTGGAAACAAAACTGACACTCACTTTGAAATTGGCATATCAATTCCTTAATAATCTATCCCAATTTGTGAATTTTTCCGTGGTTCAGCATATTAAACGGGGGGGGGACGCAGCACCTTTTTTTTTGTAGAAATTAAGAAAATCTAATTTTATGGAAATGTCTCTTGAACAACTACACAAAAAATGTTTTCAGACATGATAGGCAGGGTAGTTCAGTGAATGTGTGGCTGAGTGCAAAATATGACCCCATCTCCCCCACATAATTTTGTGATGGGCGGACTGGGTCGAAACTGGTAGTTTTAAACTTCAGGTAATTTAAATTCTTTATATAGGTATTGGGGGCACTTTCAATAAATGATTTTAAATGGAAACTAAAGAAATTTACAAGTTTACTTTCTTGTTGCAATCATAATGGCCAAAACTAGAGATATTTTCCTTTGAAAATTAGGAAAAATGTAACTTTAAAGATCGGAAAAACTTACTGCCATACAACCATCATAATCTCCATCTTATAAGTTTATAAAGCACTTTTATATAATATGGACTTTGAATGATTTGCATTAACTCACTTCAGACGGTTCACACAACAGTTGCGTGACCCCCGCCGCGACGCTCGCCACGGCTCCCACGAGCCCTGCGTGACCAACTTTGGATTTTTTTTTCCGCTCTACAAATCACGCACGGATCGCGGGACCCGCCTCGTACCCTTGTTTGGTCAAGCCTGAGCTACTTAGACTTCGTTTCGTATCTCTGGGACCCGCAGTTTTTAAGTTATTGAAGGTGAAGGACAGTGACCCCAACTGGGGGTTGAACTGACCGGAACTCGCGCTTTGTTTTTTTCTATACAGCTGATAGTAATCCGACAGTCGCGTCGTAGTAACGGTCGAAGAAGTTGCATGAACAAGAATCACATAATTTCGCCGTTTTCGATACTTCTGTACGTTTTACTAGTTCTAGTGTCTCAGAATATGATGTGTCTGATAGTTAGGATCCTGGATATGTACCCGAACACGTCCCGAGTCGTAGTTTTAGGGCTAGATCTAGCACTAGTAATGGTGTTGTTGTTCGAGCAGCGAAATCACAACGTCGTGCCGTACATCTGTCTCATGTAATTCAGTGCATGGGTCTGAATCAACGCACAGACCAGCTTTTATACTTGCACCAAACACTCACACATGCATACAAATCAAGATACAACACTTTGAACTTTTATTTTTGTTGTTGTTGTGAATTTCATCCTACCTGTCATGTCTGTGGGAATTTTTCGGAAAATCAAATTCATGCCAATTTTTAAAAAATCATATAAATTAAAGTATTAGACTTAGACAACTTTAGTTTTTTGTGTTAGATTAAGCTTGAATGTTACTTTACTGTGTCAAAAAATAATTACAATAGGGTAATTCTGAGAGTTGTTGTGATTTATTGAAATACTCTGAAAAACGCCAGTCTTCAACGCTTGTCACTGGTGAAAGGGCCCAGTCTGAAGTGAGTTAAAACAAGCACAAGACACCTGACAGCAAGTCCCCAAAACAAGGTTTCCAGGCCAAACATGCTTTTGACAGTTTGTCCCACTGACATACAATTTTGGCATGCTGCAGGCTATTTATGACGGTCCAAGGTTGTTTGTACATCTACTGATTATGTTGAAGTCTAACTACTTGTAATAAGGAAAGAAAAACAGAGGAGTCCTCCTTCGTTTGGTGAGTCTGATCTTTCATCGAGTCCACATTTTACTGCTGTATTATAGGCCTATTGATAGTGCAGGCAGTTCAGTAAACAAAGACGCTGAGTGCAAAGTAGTGTCTGCATCTCACGATTCCGTAAGGTCAGAGGTTGAAAATGTAAGTATTCAATGGATTTGTTGTATTTTGCTGAGTTTTAATTTTTTTAAAGAGTACTGGGGAAAACCTCAGCCTTTCCGGAACTTCGAGGTTTCCTGGAGTGCAAGGCTTATTACTGGATTGCACTAATAGCTCAGGCGTTTGGGCCCCACCTTTGCCTTGCAATACTTTGGCATTGAATTTATCATACCTGTGCAATAAAAAATGTAAATAATGGTTAAGTCTTTTTTTTCAGGAACGAAATGATTCAATTTTGGGGTGAGATAGTACAAGAATACCCGCACTGAGGACGGCGATGAGTTGAATGTAGGAAAATTTTGATTTCCTGAGTAGGGAGCTGTGACCACCTACCACTTCTTAAACTAGTTAGATTTTTAGTCAAGACTTAGAAAGTGCAGTGATCGGTGCAGTAAGCTCTTTCTGGTGTGTCAGTTTCCAACAAAATCAAATATATTATTTGAAATTTTCACTGAATTGCTAAATAATATAATGAAAGCATGAAATCAAATATTCTTACCTGAGACGATATGGTAACCCTTGTCCAGAAGAGTCTGGCACATAGTCTTGGCATTACTGATCACCTGCTGCTGGTATGCTTTGAATGCTGGTGTTTTTGCTTGTTTCAAGGCGACAGCCACAGCTGAGAGTAAACAATAATAATAATGATGATGATACATGTATGAGTAAGAATCTATACATTTTGCATGTGATATATATGCCTACTCTGCGAACACGGTTACAGTTTGCAAAAATATAAAGAAATTTTTCACTTATACCTTTAACCCTTGCCCTACGGGAGCCGGGTTTATGACGCCTGATAAGCCTATTTCAGCACCTCACCTACGTTCTGGTCCCGAATCAGTGTAGCCCCTGGCTTAGCACACGCGCATCATCTTACGTGACGTGTTATTCGCGTCCCGAGTCGGATCCCCATTCACTCAGGTCAAGTGTGTGTGCGTCAGTCTGCTTGAGTTTGTGTGCGTTTGTGGCCTTCTTCTAGAACCGCCTGCGTTGGTTCGTAATAGAGACATACGTCTCTTTCAAAACATGCCAAGTTGGTAGCTCTAGATGTTCGTCCAATGAAATTATAGAAGAAATAGACCCACTTAGACACGAGGAGCTCGAAAGGATAGTCAGGAAAAGACTTCCATTTTTCTGTACAAAATATTTCAAATGAGCTTGATTTTGTATGAAATGATACCACCAGATAAAAAATAAGCTTGCTTGAGAATTTTGAATACCATTGTGCAGGCACAAAAAACAATTTGAGTGTAAAACATTCGGAAATTGAGCTATATTATCCCCTTTCGAACCTCAGGTCATTCGTAACAACAAGAGCGTCCAGAAAGGTTATTCAAATGGGCGTAACTACTCGTAATGTTTTATCAGCTTGTGAGGGGGGGTT
>NW_004797358.1:971511-972698 GCF_000002075.1 Aplysia californica | reverse complement strand
TATTTTCATCATTGATTAACACACTCCCGCGGTATTCATGGCGAAAACACACGTTTCCCGGCACGCGCGCTGTACACTAACAGTACACACTGAGTGACCCCAGCGGCACGTTCGACGTAATCGATTGCTGATAAGATTCGCATCTCGGCGCAGACACAGGACAAGAGTTTAGCAACTATATTATGACCTCGACTCTCAACTGAAGAAAAAAAATGTTATATTTTGTGGTTAAAGAAAAAAGTCCAACACTTTCTTCAATACACTTTGTCATTGGGGAAAAAAAATCCCTCTAAGCACTCTTTGTATTCAGAACTTGCACATTTAAACTATGACGGAGACATAGCAAAATAATATTTATTTTACACTAAGGCCTTTCGGCACACTTTCAAGAAGATATCAAGATTGCCATGACTTATAACAAAATATGAGAATGAAATGATTTTAAACAGTGCAAAGACATAGGACCACTCTTTTACCTGCAATCTGATGGTTGTGGGGGCCACCCTGAAGGCCAGGGAACACAGCCTCATTGATTTTCTTTTCCAAGTCGTACATCACTTTGTCTCCATTCTTCAGCACTTTGCGAACACCTGAGAGAAAAGAGAAAAAAACAAAACTTTTCAAGCAACCATAACGAAGTAGAAGAAAAACATATTTCACATACAAATATTTGGTGCCTGTTTAGTTGAAGGTCTACCGGGCTACGGCTGGCTATTTCAAGTCCCAACCGATAGACCACGATCATAGTGCAAGTACTTCCTGATTGGCCATTGTAACGACATTTCTGGGGAAAGATCAAAGGCTGTGGCTTTCACAATTGTGGTGTGTGGATAGAGGCAGATTGCTTCTTTTTGAGGAGCTAAGATCAAAGAAATTCATGATGGTAAAGAGAATGATTGACAACAAGTCGTGACAGCAAGCCACCAGGTGGGAGTGCACAACCACCAAAACATTTTATTATGGCCAACGACAGTCCCAAGCCTGTATAAAACAGAAACATAGCAGTAGACCTTTAACTACACTGGCACCATCACAGTAAACCTTCAACTACACTGGCACCAAATATTTTCAGTTCTTATTCCAGTCCTGGTACATGAGAAAGCTTAAAAAAACACCCAACCCTTATCATTCTGTAGATCTGCTCCCAGTAATACTCAGCAACTCTAACTACTTGTAATAAGGAAAGA
>NW_004797358.1:965239-971411 GCF_000002075.1 Aplysia californica | reverse complement strand
TATCAGATCTTTCCTTAAAGAACCCCCATCATCTCATCTTCAGCTCCTCTCATGTGGCACTATTGCACTAGAATTTTATTTTAGCAAAATGAATTTTCAATGCCTGAAACTGACATTCAGTTCAGAACTACAACAACAGTGACCGAATTTAGCATAAACCTTTAAAGAATTTATGATATCATAAAAATAACAGTTCGCACAGAAGGCATTGTTGTTTTTACAGCAAAGAGTGTTCTGTGACATGTGGCAATTGCATTATGCCTTCAGACAGATCTTGGCATTTTTTCAAGGATGATGAAAAGTTGACAAAATGCCAAGATGGTATGACAAGGCAGGTCACTGAATGCTATTTTAGGAAGGATAAAACAAAACAATCAAAAAGTGATTCTGAAAATGTTTTTACGATGAATTATCATGAATTTTTCTCATGGGAGCATTGATCCCATAAAGCAATATTTTTTGGTAAATACACTTTAAAAAAAGACACAAAACAAATCTAAATGAGCAATATACAGCATATATCATGTAGGCCTACATTATATATTCAGATCTGAAACACAGACTGGAGCAGGATTTCATCCTTCTTAACTCTTTATCTCCGAGGGGGGTAAACCCACTATGACAGGGTCCTTGTTTGGTACTAAATCTAAAATTACAAAAAGGTCACTAAATAGGCCATTCAATCGAAACTAGAGAACCTATTATGATAGTACTTCATCTTATGAATGAACTTCCGGTAAAAGAAATCTGTTTTCGGCAAATGCCAAAAAATAATATAATGCCGAAGTCGTCATAAAAAAAGGTGCCCGAGCCGCAGTCAGTGGCTCATCGGCACAGCAGTTCAGACCGTGAGCCGCGGCTTACCGGAGATAAAGAGTTAATTAAGACGTGTCTTCTCCGTTTCATATACTACCATCTGACCATATGCTAAGCTTTCAAACTGAACAATGTTATGCGTGTATACGGCTTTCTACATCTCAAAAAAATCAGACATATTGTACATAATAACTTTCTAAAATGCAATGTTCATACCTTTCCTGTAAAAGATCAGGCCTGACCTCGGGCCGCGAAGAGTTTTGTGAGTGGTAGAGGTCACAACATCACAGTACTCAAAAGGGTTTGGGGCAACACCTGCAGCTACCAGACCACTGACGTGAGCCATATCAGCCAGAAGGTAAGATCCGACACTATCAGCGATGTCTCTAAAACGCTTGTAGTCAAGGTCTCTGGAGTAACAGCTGATGCCTGGGAAACAAGCAATGTGAAGTAATGCAGAAAGACCTTTTGACTGTACGTGCAATACCTTTTATCCTCTTTCATACCGTTCTAAACCATGGAATAACATTCTAAAATGTGGGATTGGTTGGGGGGGGGGGGGGGGGGGGCACCTCCATATCAAATATGGCACCCCATTTACAAGTAGCAACATGCAAATACAGCAATAAAAAGGATAACGGACAACATACACTACCAAACAAACGGTTGTTATTTTCACAAACGCTCTCTTTGCAATAAATAGCCCTTCAAAATACAAAGAAAAAGACTGTCAAGGTCCTGAGGAGTCCATTGACAGATTTCGCCACCCTTATTTCCTTGAACCTTCAACTTCAATGTATTTTGGCACGGTGTAAAAGATGATAGGTGGGCAAAGGAGGCAAGACTACTGTTTATTTACAATAAAGGTTTCCTTCTATGATGACACAATAATCATCAATTTTACAAAAGAAGAAAATTTTCCAAGAAAATTTCAGATTTTCATGAACACCAACACAAAGATCTATTAAAAGTACTGCATTTAATCATAGCTTCAAAACTGTTAATATTTAATTCTGAAGGAATATATATATGCAGAAAACACACCTGCGATGATCATTGAAGGTAGAAACAGTTTTGCATTGGATTCCAGCTCATTGTAGTTAATCAAGCCAGTAGCAGGGTCAAGTTTGTAGGGGAAAGACTCAAAATACACAGATGTAGCTGACACTTTTTTCTGGTTGGTCATAAAACCGTGGCTGAGATGGCCTCCGTCTGGTAAGTATAGACCCATGATGCGGCCATGGGGTTGTACCATAGCAGTGTACACAGCAAAGTTTGCGGGAGACCCAGAGAGTGGCTGTACGTTGACGCCCCATTCCTCTGGGTTGAGATTAAATGCCTCCAATGCCCTTTTCTGGCAAAGACGCTCTACCTGATCAATGATCTCATTTCCACCGTAATATCTGAAACAAAAATATTTCGAACATGAATAATGAATAGAGACAGCTAAATTATCGTTGACTATTCTTGGTAAAAAACCTTACGCCATGACAAAAAGCAATTTTTAATTTTCACCAAAATGAAAAACATTCAACATACAAATAAACAAAAACTTGTAGAGGGACGTATTATCAGTGGCTAGATTTTGTCTCTCAAGTTTTTACTATGTGCATGCAGGCACGAGGGGTCAGTTCAGGTTTATCCTGGAGAATGAGATAACTATGCCCCCAAACTGCAATACGAACAGTACTACATCAAAAAAATAATTAGCATACAACAAATCAACGTAGGTGATTGATGAGTGCTCTAGTGCGGTTTGCTCCTTTTTTACCATCAATACACCCTTTCTTTCTTCCTTTTCCTTGTATGTTACTCTCCCAAAACACTTCTATTCTTTGTCACTTGTTATATATAATTGTACTGCAAGAGCTGTAATCTCTTACCAAGACTGAACTGTAAATCAACAATAATGCATAGAACTTTTCCTTGGTACCACAAACGCAAAAGGCATTTTGTTCAAATGAAAAAGGTGAACAGCCTTGTACTTAAGTAACAAAGAAATAACATAATGTGGATAGTTTATCATGTTCTATGTCAGTGAAAAGTAAACATCTGTTCTGAAACAAGTTACAATTACTGTCCCTGACTATGGAATATGACTATGGAATATGTTGTTTCATTACCTCTGTCCAGGTTGTCCTTCAGAGTACTTGTTGTTGAGACAACTACCCAAGGCTTGGAGAACAGACTTGCTGGCAAAGTTTTCTGATGCAATCATTTCCAGACCCTTCCGTTGCCTATCTTTCTCTTTCTTGATGAGCTCACACATCTCTGGATCGTCCACAGAGATGTCATCTTGAAGATTCCAGTCACCTGACATGATGCTTTTTTTTGCACAAAAAACAAACAGAAAAGCATTATAGCGGGGAAAAAAAAGCCTTTTTTAACTTTGATTTACAGCTCTTCCGTTTTCAATTTTGCTGACATAACACCGGTCAGCTGCCATCAAAATATTTTGTAGCCTGGCCTAGTTAAAAAAACAACTCATGTAACACAACAAGAGTCCAAGCCTTAAAATTTGGAAGAAATATTTTGTGCACTAAAAATAACATTTTCGAAGGTTTGAAAGGTAGATCTACTACCAAAAAAACCCCCATCCTCTTCTGCTCTCGCGCAGAGAACTTTCACTTGGCGACATAAAATTTGCCTTAGACCAGAAGTCAAATTATTTTAACAATCGCAATTCACCATCTCATTTTTTATCCTGGGACTGAACAAATTTAATTTATATTTATAAAAAGTGTAGGCCTAATTAAGTGCTCCATGACCCCAAATGCAAAGTTGCAAACTTTAAAAAGTCCATTTAGCAGTAAGGCCTAACCTTTCACTATTTTAACACCGTTCCACAATGATATAAAAAAGCAAAGATGATGAAAGTGGAGAGTCTGAAAGTAGTGAAAGGTCACAATGACAAAAAAATCTCCACAGAGATAGCACTGTCTTGAACTTCAGCCTTGACCCAGTTACACACAAAAATAGGCCATCACTGATAACAAGGCATTTTCCTCCAACACCACTCTTGAGATTTTTCCACTCTAAAAATTTGAACTGGTAGAAAAACTTACAGACCTAGATCTAGATCGTACATCTAGATTTCTATCGTTCAAACATGATGATAAAGAGACTTGATCACTGTGTAAAAAAAAAAAAGCAGGGAAAACTTTTCTTCAAAGGGATTCGTTCTTCAAAATAATGGAGTATCTAGATTCTAGATCTAGATTCTAGATCTAGATCTAAATCTAGATGCTTCCCGGGAAGCTGAGAATGTTTCGGAGTGTACTATGGTCTGCTGGGGTAATAATATAGTGTAAAGCGCATAGAGCCTGCTGTTGAGCAGGGATATGCGCTATACAAATGCTATCTATTATCTATTATTATTAGATTATCTATCTGCTCAGCAGCACTATCAAGTTACAAAAGTAGTATGATGCAATGGACAACATTGCTTCCACCACAGACTCACAGACCCTTGAACTTGAGGGTGAGTTTGAGTTGATTTTTTAAAAGGAAGTGCCTATTTTTGCAACGCTGCGTTGCCATTAGCGCCAATGCTAAATGAAACGCCACGTTGCGATTAGCGCCAGTTCTAAATAAAACGCTGTCTGTGTTATATGAAGCTAATCTACCTTTTGTTGTTGGATGCGATAGCCGAAGGAACAGCGCGTCTGCGTTTGAGGCCAAACCATTATTTTATGAGCGTGGGTACGAATCCTGGTTCTGAAAGTTTTTTTGTTCTTTTTTTTTTGGTCCTCTTCTCGACTGACCAACAAATTTTTCCCATAGATCTAGAATTTGTCATATGAACAGATCGTATAACAGTGGTTTTCGGTCTTCCATCATGATTTTGGAAGCCACTGAGTATAATCTTGATGATATATAAATCTAGATTCTATTTAGATCTAGATCTAGATCTAGATATATCTAGATACAGATCTAATAGTGGTCGCTCGTTTCGGAAGTCCTCAATTGAAGAATTTGAAGTGCTAAAGTATAAGATCACCGGCCTTAGTATAGCCTATAGTTTCCCTAGATCTAGATTTAGATCTAGAATAGATTCTAGATCTACGGCTAGACTGTCTACGGCGGCTAGACTCTCACTCTCAGGCTAATCTAAAATCTAGATTTTAGATCTAGATCTAGTCTAGATCTAGATCTAGATCTCTATACTAGATCTAGTCTAGATCTAGATTTCTAGATCTATCTAGTCTAGATCTAGATCTAGATCTAGATGTATAGAATCTAGACTAGATTAGATCTAGATATCTAGATCTAGATATCTAAATCTAGATCTAGATCTAATATATCTAGATTAGATTCTAAATGATAAATTAAAGTTTGTCTTGGTAAAAACTATTAAATTCTAGAATCTAGGTTTATTTAGTACAATTAGCCTTGTGGTGAACGCCTCATGTGACTCGGAACAGCTGCAGACATATGATTTGTTGGGTTTTTTTGTCCTTGTTTTCTTCTTTTTACTCGTCTTTGGCGCGCATTTCCCACTCTCAACAAACCCAGGCTAGAGGCCTCTAACTCTTAATCTTAATCTTAAGTTAAGCTTGGCTAGATTCTAGATCTAAAGATCAAGTCAAGGTAAAAGCCTATCTAATCGGAGGCTGTGCCAATAAAGATGATAAAGGAAACTTCTAAAATCAAATAAGCATAGAGAAATACTTTTGACCAGCTGAAAGTACAGTTACACAACACAATCCTGCCTCTACCTTGTGTACGTCGGGCGGTCCTGAATTACAACCGGTAGCAGAGAACGAGACAGCGACAGAGCGCGTGTCAAAGGGTTATATACAGTAAAGAGCCAATGACATTCCCTGTTACAAAATATTCCACGGAAGTGCAAAATAGACCAATAGTTTTAAGGTTTACAATCAACAGTCAACACCAAAGGAATCCTTCTCTCGGGGATTCCCATCATGTTCACATCTCATCACATCGTTGAGCAAGCCGAGGCCTGAGACCATGATAATACGCCGCGGCTAGGCCAAGGCTAGGCTCTGGCTAGTCTATCATTTTGTTGGGAAGGAGAGCAGGCTAACCCTTCTGCTGTTCTTTTGTTGATTATCAAGTCAACTATCTATGAAAACAAATTTTCTGCTAAAGCCAAAATATTCATAGGAATATATCCATTAGCCACCGTGGTGGCTGCACACACGCCGGAACAAGCGCGCACGCGCACTTTGGTCCCGAATTATAAAATTAAATTCTTGTTTCACGCAACTTTAGGTCTATGTAAACACAGAGAAACTTTTATTCTCCTCCCCCTTCCTCTCTTCCTCCCTCCCACCCCTCCCCTTCTCTCTCTCTCTCTCTCTCTCTCTCTCTCTCTCTCTCTCTCTCTCTCTCT
>NW_004797358.1:937759-957759 GCF_000002075.1 Aplysia californica | reverse complement strand
ACCCACTTCCTGGAGCAATTCCAAAAGAAAAAGCCAACAACAGAAAACGAACTTGAGTCACAAGACTTAACAAAGAAAATTCCCCCTGCAGCAGGTTCAAATTTGATACACACAGTAGTTTAATCTGAAGGTGTGGAATCTGGAACTGGAACCTATGCATAAGGAGTCTACTTTGTTGTTTCCAGGTGCCCCCTGAAAGTTTTACTGTGAGTAGATACAAACGAGTAGCAAACACAAAAAAAGGAGAAGAGATAAGGATGACAGGAAGGGAAAGAAGGAGCAAATTATACCAGAGCATCCGCTTATTTTTAAAATCTACCGTATACTTGGCTTCGCTATAATAGATTAGAACATTACTTGTCAATCTTTCAATAGCCAGTACCCACTTTTGCCACCTTTGAGAGTCTAAAACTTTTTATACCACACACTTGTAGCATTTCAAAGCCGTGGCATTAAATAATGACTGTCACTACCCAAGTGATCACCATCGCCCATTAAAAAGCCCAATTTGCTCATGAGTGAGCGATATCGCCCACAAGGTTAGCAAGCATTGGATCAGAAGATGAACTAGACAGTGAAATTAAAAAATACTTTTAAGGAACAGAAACACATGGAAAATGATGTTGATGTAGGATGCAGAGATTTTTTAAATAATGTATATTACATTCCATATTGAAATCAATAATTATCATTAACTACAATTCAGCTGCACTTGCATTTCTTTCATTCTTTTCTTGGACAAAGAACAATAATTTATCAAATTCAGCACAACCATCAGTTATCCCTGTAACTTCACAAGACATAAAAACGTAGCCTCATTTCTTGGGAAAAAATCAGCCCCCCCCCATTTCCAAGACTTTTTCATGGGATAAGTGTTGTTTTCAAAATAGTTGCTATCATCAACACATGTTCTAATTCCATCTTATTTTTACTGATTACTATGCAAAAAGTGATGAAATGAGAACAGAACAGAAAATTCAGTCGGCTCATCCCCCTAGACCTAGCCACCATTCATTGACTTGAGCACAGATAACAATAGGTCTTGATGTGGGACTTGGCTTCTGAGAGGTTAACACTGCACTTAGACCTCGTCACAAAATCTAAACAGAATACGTTCTCACACTCACTGCTCATCTAAATACAGTCGGGCACAGATAACAAGTTGCGGATCGACAAATATGTTCCACACATCCATAATTTGGGTCGACCGAAAACAAATAATTAATGAGATATCTGTCAGGGAATTGCAAATTGTGTGAGCTATCTGTGATTTTGAGTTTCTGTGTTCGAGTTATCTGTGCCCGACTGTCATCATTTTTGACGGACGACAAAGACATGACGGAAACAGTAGCTCAAATATAAAGAGTAAATATACAAACTGTGAAATGTAAAACTACACATCAATATCCTTAAAGCAAAAAGCGAAGTAAGTACGCTATCACAGACCAAAACAAATGCATACGTAAACCATCTGAATTAGCTCACATCTTCAGCCATAGCTCAGACATAAACATTCAAAACAGACTTAAGTTGGATGGATTGAAGCAAATATCACATATTTCAAAATCGGTCTCAACAGGAAGAGTTTCTTTGCTCTGTATCAGTAAAAAGGAAAGTCTCAGGTGTATCTATTGCAAATTATGCTAATAAAATGGAAATACATTAATGAATGTTTATATACTTCTAATCATAGAAATGTTCTTAAAAAGACCGGAAATCAGTTGTTTAATATGAACCTTAAAGATGTTTTCCTTTGACTGTTTAAGTTAGAAATTTGTAAAGGAAAAATGCCACAAAATGAGTATCATGGTGTTGCTAATTTATTCAATTTTGAACGAAGACTACCTTAATCCTTTTAAGAGATCTAATTCCCAGACCCATTTGCAATTCTAAAAGTCGCTGTCATCTAAATCATCCTGTGGAGGTTGATTCCGCCCTCTTGGTTGAGGTATTCCTTGCCCCATTCCTTGTCCCATGCCTTGAATGTCATCGTCGTCATCATCATCGTCATCATCATCATCCAAATCGATGTCTGAATCTCCTGATCCTTCTGATCCACTGTCCTGAAAAAGAAAGTTAAACAACATGTTTAGTCACAACAAGAGTACACAGACAGCTGATAACATTTATTTTGCCAAAAAACAATTTTATTGCAATGGGAATGCGAATTAACAGCTATATTTGATTTACTGAGCTCTCTCTTTAATCCACATTGTAGACAAAGTTATATAGTTTCTCTTCTAAATAAAATGATTTGGCAAAGAAAATAATATTTTTTTCGTATTAAGCCATTCGCCACCCCTTATTCACTGAATGTTATATCTTCCCTGTTTTACGATCATGGCAGCTAATATTTGGTGCACTTCACTTCCCACTTATGCTGTCTATAAATGAGTGCGTTTTTACACCTGCAAATATCTTAAAAAACTGATTTTTTGCACTTTATACTTTGTAAAATATTTAAATCTTTGACATGCATTGACTTAGTTGGGTTGACAGATTTAAACATGAGGAAATTAAACTAATATATGAACATTTTTCAGTTGGAAGCTGACTACCAGGAAAACTATCTACGTTCCCTAGGCAAGGCCTCAAAAAATTTTTGAAATCCTTTTAGTCCGACATTATTCGTCTTGCGTCAATTTTTTTGCTGGCTGATGATACATAAGTGTTCACACATAAGATTGTACAGCATTCTTTCAGGTAAGTTGGCATTCTGGCCAAAACAGGAAACTAGACTATCTTTAGTCTGAAAAAAGTGGTGTAAAAGGGTAATCAATCAGATCTTACAAGCCAAAGTTGCTGTGAGAGAGGACACCGACACATATTCTCCTACTCATTCAAAGCCATTTCAATATAAAGCAAAACTGAAAAGCAACTTTATATAAAAACTAGCTGGGCCCCCTTTCGATGAAAGGAATTTAACATCAACTAAAAGTCATTGGTCTACTGTATTAATTTACACTACCGGAATGGAACAATAAAAAAGCGATGATGGGCATCAAACGAAAGGATCGCAGTCAAATTTAGCTATAAGTAAAAAAAGAGAACATGAGGCTAGATCTATACGGGTTGCATACTTAAAATAGTGCTCAATATTGAGCGACAATGCGCGATAGTATCGGACGGAAGTACGACTTGAAATAAACAAACCTGGCGGATTTTCTAAAATTACAGAGACAGAAGCGTTGGCCTACAAAAGCGATCGGTGAAATAAAGAAATTTAGCTTTTTGCATCAAAACTGTCTCAAAACTGAAAAAACGAAGGGCGTCATGATCTGGAGAATATTTTAAAGAATCTTTTGGTAAAAACCGCATGTCGATCGATGCCGCCATTAAAAAGCCTTTGGAATAGCAAAATTCGGCCACCACAAATAGATAATAGAAGAAGAAAAGCTCGATTGAATATCCTACCCTGAGCCACCGCTCTCTCTAGTCCTCATGAAAAACACACCAAACAAAATAAAATATACAAAAGGATAGACAAAAAGCTAAACATAATAAGAACATGACTCATACCTCACTGATGTCTGGGTTCATAGTCCCCGTCACTCTGTTGCCACCCCTTTGCTGTCCTGCAGCTAAAGGACATACAGAGAAAGATATTTAACAATATCTATTTTAAAGCATTCTTTAGTAAATAAAATTCTGAAATAATATTTGAGAAATGAACATAATTTAAGCTGTGTTTCAAACAATAATCTGCTCTCGTTATCATGAGCTAGCAATGAACAATATAATCCTTGACAACAGTTTTCACTGGCTCATCAGGATATGAGGTAAGAGACAAAACAGTAAGCTCACCAAACGAGAAATATTAACATTATTCTTCTAAACTAATATAGAGTGTAAAGTGTATAGAGCTTGCTGTTGAGCGGTTATTTGTGCTCTACAAATGCTATTCATGATCTATTATTATGAGTTAAGTGGCTGAAACAACAAAATTGACAAAAAAATGAATTAATGCTTAGTCCCAAAATAAAATGGGACACTGAGGCATAGAATATTGGTGCTAAGGTTGAAATAGACATATTTACCCGTATGGAATAAGTTAACGCAGAGAGAAGTACAAAAAAGATTCAGACTATTATGAAAGTTAATGAAAACTTCAATTTGTTTCATAATGCAAAATTAACACATGAAAAAATTGAATAAAAACCAGCAACTTCAAATACAAAATCAAGCAAAAGTAGTCTTTTCTCACACTTTGCCTTAAAACTGAATTGCAATGACAGTTGCAGCTATGATGAGATATACATGAGTCCAATCAAGAATACAATCATTATTTCCAGCCAAGATCGGGAGGGAATAAGACTACTTCTGCCAATTCATTTAACAGAAAGAATAACATAATTAAATACAACAGACCAAACTCATTATATTACATCTCTTCCCTAAAAAGAACCTTCATCTTCATCCGACATATCAAAAGGATCATTGAGAATGGTGTTATTCTTTCGTGGAGATGGGTGCATGTCTGAAAAGTAAATCAATTCATTTAAACTATTTGAATTGATTGGGTGACTTCAGTAAGCAGGGAGGCCATTCTCAGAACCAGGAATGGCTCCAATCATAAACACATAAACATAATGCATTACACTTGAAAGAATTAAAGTCCCTTAAAAGTTTAAAAAAAATGAAAGTTGTGCTTTTTTCAGGAATCAAAGATGTCAGTTTAAGGCATTCATTAGAGATTTTTCATTGAACACATGCTGCAACAATTATAGCTGCTCAAGAAATAGCTTTCCTGAAATATTTCTGATGTCAAAAGCTGCTCTCCTTAGTAATATCTGGCACATCTTTAGAAGCTTGTTTGCTCATATTTTAATAATATAAGCCAAGTTCATTACGATTCTAAACAGGGTTTACTATGGAAGAGCTCAAGAGGCTGAAATCATGTATGCCTTCACTTAATTCTCGTAACGGAATTCCCTTCAGAATGTTGTAAAAGAAGAAAAGCAAGTCCATTCTATAATCTGCAAAAAAAAAAAAGGACAGGGCAGACTATGAAATAGACCCACAGAGTCATTGTCAGACGGCTTACCGTATAGAGATAGGCCATTCACTGACTGCACTACTTTAAGCTTTCGGAATTTAAGTCACCACTTAAACCTATGAATCATATAAAAAGCCACAAAACATGAATGAAAACAAAGGCATCAAGTGAAATAGACAATCCACATACAGCCATGTATGAGATGGTATAGCTGATATTCACCTAGTTTATCTTCATGGACATGTTTTCATTTGAATACATTATAATCATAATTAAAAACTAAAACCATCAACATCAATGTTAATGATAGTAAAAGAAAAAGGAAATAAAATTAGGTAGAATGACAGTTCAAAAGAGAAGTTTGTGCCTAAACCATGTAAAGAGTAAAAAGACAATAAACAAAGAGTTATGGTTACCTTCAGGCCTGACGCGATTAGACATACGATTCGGTGCACCCATGTCATCTGAATCGTTTTCATCATCATCATCTGTAGAAACAAAAAAATCATTCAAAGTAATGGGTTTTCTATAATCTCCAACTTCGAGCCCAATGAAGACGCAGAATTTTCCAAAATTGTTACATTGGGATTATAATCAGCAAAATCTGTGCAGGATATTACTGTAAATTGTGATCAATTGTAAATGTTTTACACCTCCAATGAGAAACACTGATCAGTTTGAGAGGCGGCTGTTTCAACCAATCCAAACAGACACGGCAGACTATGAATACAGCATCCCAGGAAACAAATGGAGATTCTTGATAAAAACTTCCTCACATGGGAATCAAAGTCACACCTTTTGTGTGAAATGGCAAAGAGCTTAACAAGTATACCAGAGCTGATGACCTGGAATCTGTATTTAAAAAATAGAAAATATATAAAAAATATTAGAGAGAATAAAGAATAAAATGAATTACCAATAATATTTTTGTCATCATCATCTTCAGGTGAAATTTGCTGATGCTTCCTCTCCTCAGTTCTGATCTTCTCAGCCATCACTTTGAGTTGCTGTTCAGTTTCCTGTGGAGAAAAATGTAATTCGTTTGAGAATGGCATGAACAGAGATGCCCAACAGAATTGAATTATTTAAAAAATTTGCTAATGAATTTGTCATCATAGTCACATATACAATCACAAAACTTTTTTTCTCAGAGTAAAGTGTTGTGTTCAATGTCTTGTATAACTTTCATCAACATGAATAAATGCTTTAACTTTAATTATGAACGCAATATGAAACATTCGCAGTAATAAACATATTATCATTGTCAATGTCATACCTCTAACTTGTCAGCTTCCACTCTATTTTGTTCCTCCAGTTGGGTTTCAAGGAAGGCTAAGTTACGGAACTTGATCATGTATGAATCATAAAGCTTCTGTAAGTCTTCTTCCAGTCTTTCATACTCATCCATGTACGCAGGTCTGTAAGATCAGAGAAAAGTGAATTGCATAAATGAACGAGACACTTAAGATGATCAACAAAACCTGAGACATACGAATGTAAAAGGAAGAGATAGTCGACCCTGCTCTAGTGGCCAAATGTCCAAGTAAATCACCTGCGCAAACGAACACTTACCACTTCTCCCCTTTTTTTCCCCAATAATATTACGATGACTCTGTCTTAGACAACTTGTTTTCTCCTGGACAATATCGAAAGTATTTCATATTTTTTTGAATAAAAATACACAAACATACCTACGCAAAAAGGATTTTTTTTTTTTTTGTTCCCTCAAAAGTTTCATCTTCATAGGTTTGAATGTCCTTTCCTTTCAAATGAGTAAGACTGAGAGATCTAAGGAAAACATAAACCCAGCCAAAAACTGACAACATGTTGTTGTCTTACTAAAAACATCTATGAAAGGCATGACAATTAGATGCAAAATAACATGCTGAATAGCTTTGCAAATAAATATATAAAATAGATAATACATCAGATAAAAAAATAGGTTTCACTGAGGGTAATATCACCCATTTAATGGCAGCATACAGATACAAACCTGACACTTTGTAAAGTCTGTAATCTCTTGTTATTTCTTTCCAACTCGCTTTTCCTTTTCTCAATCTTAGCCTCAAGATTTGCTTCATCTGAAGCAACATTGTCCAACATGGTGACTGTTTTCTGGATTTCATTCTGAGAAAGCAGCCATTCAACAGTTGATTAGGATTTATGACTAAATATGTCTAAATGTTGCAAAGTACAAGGAGTATTAGCAGGTGGAACATATAGATTTACAGTGGAAAATATATGGCCAAATTTTAATTTAACTTCACATTGACAATGAATGTAAGTTAATGTTTTAGCTAAAAAGACTTCAATGCCATAAAACTATTCAACTGCTATTTTTTACAATCACTGATATCTGCCCATGCAACATTGCTCCAGCAGGATCCTCCTCAATCACAGACAGTCTTTATTTATGTAGTGGTATTTTTCATCAATACTTTATTCAAATATTTCTCCAGTATGGCCATTGTCAGTCTAACTTCTTTTGAAAATTTTTATCCTGCAACTGCCCTGCAATCAAATTAATAATAATTGCATTTACAAAGCACATATCCACGCTCTACAGCACGCTCTATGCACTTTACAGCCATTATTACCCCAGCAATCCCGAGAACAAACAGAAACATTCTTGGGTTCTAGGGAAGTATACAGTGCAAGCTGCGGATTGCATGCGCTCAAACACTAACAAACTGACAAGACCTTGCGCTGGCTATAGCCTGGTACTCAATCCCACCTGGGTGAAGTGAGGAAAAAATCATGTAGAAAACCTTTCCCAAAGGACGTAACGTCGGATCCCGAACCCACAACCTTATGGTTGCAAATCTGAGAGTCTAACCATCAGGACACCAATGCCAAATTAAAATCTGATAAATAAAAATGAATAAACAACATCCTACTTTTCAAAAATATTAGATTTAATGACTATATATTTTACAATGTGTAATTGTCAACTTCTCTTTGGTATTAACGTCAGAATTTTCTGAACTCCCAGTTACCAAGCTTAAAGTTAATCCTTGCTCAAGCTGTGGACACTACACATGAAACTAATCAAAAGAAATATGCTGCTGTATGGAAAGACTTTATAGAAAAATTCAAGTATAGGAGTTTCTAAAAGACTTTACAAGTGATGATAATTAAGAACTAAAACGCATTGCGGCATAACTCAAAACATATAAAAAATGTACCATTTTTCCAGATTTGTTTCTTTAAAAAAAAAAAAAGAAAAAAAAAAAGAAATCGTTTATATGGAAAAAACAACAACAGCGTGTTCATTGAACATATTTAAAATCTCACCTGAACTGCTTCTATAGAAGCTTGCAACCCATGTTCAACTTCATTGATTTCTAGTGCTCTTGCCACAACCATGGTACGCTGCTCCTGTGTAAAAAATTGATGAACTGGAGGTGAGCTAAGCAGAGGAACATGATATTGTATCATGGAAACTGGAACATTTAATATTCCCTGATCAGTTCTCACACAACTGTGTACAGTAAACACCCAGGAAGAGAATTGAGTGAATCGGTGAAAGTCAGGGACTATTCTTTAACAAAATTCTTAATTGTTCAAATAAAAATATGCAAGGTCCACTTTCCTATTGAATAACCCAAAAGGCTAACTTCAAATATTATGAAATGAATAACAGGATAAAAATTATTTTTTAATTCAGTCAAAATTTTGTTTTAAGGAGAAAAAGAATCAACAAAAATATTACAGATTTCAGGATTCCTTGTATCAGTAATTATATTCACTTTGTTCTAAGAAATGCATCATCCTGAACTTGGGCTCTGTGTCTCTGTACTTAAGAAACCTCCTGGTGTGATACAACAGTTCACAAGATAAAAGGAGTGCCAGTCTTACCCTCAAGTCCACTTCCTTGCCAAGGAGATCATACAGCTGAGCACCTTTCACTGTAATTTCAGAGGCTAACCTTCTGGCTTCTTTCAACTCATTTATCTGAGGGAAAATCAAAATCAAGGAAAAAAATAATACATCCCTATCAGTTTGGTGTGTATAAGTATCTTAAAATTCACAATGAGTATCTAGTAAATCAGAGGATAGCATCTTTAAGGTAGGTGGCAAGTTCAAGAGACATGAGTTTCACCAGTGGGAGTAAACAATATATAACATCCTCATAAATTTTTCAATCAACCACATCCACTCTCCCCCTTCCCCCCAAAAAACAACAACATGACAGAAAGAGAAAGTGGGAAACATTACAATAAGAGCTTGTTAAAAAGACATTAATTATTCAACATTTTACTAAATACTTAAAAAAACAAACTATTACAAGATGACTGTTAGAATCATTTTTGTCTTATTTCTATTTTTTGCCCTTTGCATTCATTCAACTTAAAGATACATGTCTTCTTTTAGTTTCCTCTAAGGTTTGACATCAGGTAAATGATTACAAAAGATTATACATTTTCTGAAAAGGGGACAAAAAATGTTGATAAAATTGATTTTCAAAATGATGATCTAATTTTTTTTCCTCCTCTTCCCAATACCAAATGGAATGCTCCTTAACTCATTCGGGATGCAGGTTTTGGGCCAGCTTTGCACCCAGAGACGCGTGATTTTGGGTCAACTTAGAAAGTTTGCCATTTTTTCACCCTTTGTTATTTTTAAAGTCTGTTTTCACTATCGACAGATTCAACATTTGGACTTCGCTTAAGATCTAATCCAATTTACCTGGATATATTCCTAAACTTGCCAGGACCCCTACAAAAATGGTGTATGGGACCAAAAAAAAAAAGAATTTTTTTCCTCTTTGTTGACAGTGAAGAAATGCAGAAACAAACAAGATAAAGTTACAACACAACTACAATGCAGCTAAAAACGCATCACAACACAATCTACAATCCAAATACAGTAAAAGAAATAGTTCCAGTCGTTGTGAATAGTCCTTCTTTGTATGGTACTTCTCCAAGATTCGTGTTCTTTATCTCCTCGACTGCCTTCATAAATCGCCTCAGAAATTTTTTTAAAAATGACGCTATACCGTCAAGAGTAAATAAATACAAAATAGAATTTGGCTTAGCAATGTCAAACAAAAGTTTGTTCTGTGGAATACCTTCATTTGTGCTGCCACAACGGTAGAGAAATGCTATCGGACGTGCGTCTCCAACGGAGCTCAAGGCTATCGGGCGTCCCGAATGAGTTATCTACAGGATGGTGTTAAATATTTAAAAACCCAGGAAAATATAAGTACTAGCCCATCCTTTTGAAAATTAATTAGTTCACTGCACATCAGAGGCTCTATCAATTTTAGAGAGAATAGACTGCAATAAAAAAGAGTTCTCACAAAGATTGTTTTGACCTACCCTTGAGGACACGTCAAAAGAAACACTAGAAGCATCTCCTGCGCCCGCTTCCAAAGACCCAGCAACATTTGTTTTGGTTGCACTGTACAGCATAGAAGTTATTTTCAACATTTCCTTCACAGCATAGCCATCTGCACCATACAACTTCTTTGTATTGAGCTTTATGTGAGCCTTTGTTGCCTGAGGAAGAATTAAAAACAACAGAAAATTTCAGATTTTCAAAGACCAGTTTACAATTATTCAAATACAGTTGAAACTATCCAAGATAGCAAAATATTGTTTAGGAGAAAAGTGGTTGCCTTATACAGGTGGAGGTCATTACAATATAAAAATAAATGCAAGAGGAAAAGTAGGAAGTAGTCATTTGTTCAAGTGATTGTCTTGGACAGGTGGCTATTAGAGAAAGTTTAACTGAATAAACGGTAAACAAATCGGAAAAAATATCCCAAGATTTCACTGAAGAACAAAAGAAATGTACTTGAAAGAAAAGGGCGTTGGCTTACCATAAACTCTGCAACAGTTTTGATGAAGATCACACGATCCTGTTCTGTATCAATGTCTGGATGTACATCAGCATTAGGATCATACCTGAGGTTTAAGGAAAGAGACACAGCACAATTACTCGACAGCAGGGAAAACCATAAAACAAAATTTACACCTATAGCAGCCTCATCCATTATTATAAAGGGGTTGCTATTATAGTTTGTGGTCTACCTTGGTATCTGAGGTTTTCACATACAGCTGTGTCAACTACACACTACATCTTGTGCAAGTGAAGTGTAAAAGTGCAGGGTTATTGTATGCATCCAAGAAGAAATCTGACAGATAATAAAAAAACAACATATGATACTATTGTAGGGTTCCATATAAATTTTTGATTATATTAGATAAATACCTGTTTCCCTGTATAAATGGTCAACATTTAGAGAATATCACAATTCATTCTTTCTTTAACACAGAAGCATACAGTTGTTGTTTTGTGGCTTTCATCGAGACTGCATGCACGCAACGCTCCATTTTGCCTGGGTGCAAATGATTATAACAATTATTATTGAAATGCAATACAAGGAGCAGAGATGACACATCAGCACCCATCAGCCTTCAGCATTAGATACATATTTATGTGGATAGAGTCTATAGACTGAGCCCTATGTACGACTGGATTAAATAATCCTTTTCCCACTACTTTCCGCAAGCTTTCAAATTCTTTTCTACCTACTACTCAAGTCCCCTACCTAGTTGTCGGCTCAGCACATTTTGTTGCAAGGAGGTCATCTTTCTGATTGATCAGCATCACCATCATCATGATCTCCAACCCCATCAGGTTCATAAATTGCTCATGCGTGTATGTCTATGTCACTTAGAGATTTAAAATAAAGAAAAACATCCAAACAAAACCCTCCAAAAATTTTTAATTTTCAAACAGAACACTTTTGAATCATCAATACGATCAATTATCCTTGAGTACCCATAACCCAATAGATCTTTGCCTTTACAGTTACAGCATAATTCATATGTAACAGTCTTCCTTACCTTTTCATCAGCCATTTTAGGCATTCATACACCAATTTAAAGTTAGGTGTCCTGAAGTTTTCCATGGATATCAGTCGAGGGAAACCCAAGGCCCTCATCATTTCTGTAAAATCTGAAAAAGTGCACAGGAAAGAAATATTTTTTGTTCAGTTGGTTTGATCTAAAGTGGAGGTTTAATGAGAAAAAGTTTGATTTCTGTTCACTTTTTAAGAGCGAGGGAAGACCAAGATAGAACAGAGAACCTTGAGGACAAAAAAGCTGAGATAGCTATAAAGTCTGTCCTGTTTATCTTGACTTTGAATTCACTACAAGTACCTAAGTCAAGTTTGTATATATGTGTTTGTTGTGTTTAGTTCTGGGGAAGGGGAATCAGATACTTATTTTCAACATGCTGTGGATGAAAAAACTGGTGAAATATAATTTTAAGAGATGAACCATAAACCTATAAATTCTTAATCCTCTACATTAAAATGACACCAGTACAATTGTAGTGGTAAAATGAGCCACTTTTCATATGTCATAGTACCATTTTTTGGGTGTTTATTGAATGCACATATATTACCTTTATTGTAAATCAAAACAAAAATTATATACACCTACATCTTTTTCCCACTTAATGCAACCATAGTTCATCAAATGTTAGAAAACTTTTTTCCAAAATTTCAAAAGAAACCATATTACACATCATGTCACTCTAAAATGTTGCCACCCATACAGAACAAACAATTTATGAAGTTAAAGGTATGAGGATTCTTAAATCAGTTACAGAGCAGGAACAATGACACCTGAATTAAATCCTTTTCAATATTCAAATATAGCCCACCTTAACAATAGTGAGGTCAGATCAGATATATTGTTAAAATACTATTAAAATACGGTTTAAAAAACCCAATTTGCTTCAGTAAGAGTTTTACGGCACTCGCAACACAAAAAGGTCATATAAGAGCCGAAGATTAGAGGTGATACAAGACAGTAACAAGCACAAAAAGGAAGGAGGACAAATGAGGATGATAGATGTTTGATAAGAAAGAAGGAGCAAACCAGTCCAGAGGGTGGGTGGGGTGGGTGCTCTGGTGTTGCAAGTGCCGTAAAACTCTTACTGAAGCAAATTGGGTTTTTTAAACCGTATTTTAATAGTATTTTAACAATATATCTGTCTGTCCAGCTCGATCCCAAGGTAGGTCGGGTTTTCAACTTTTTCTAGTTTGTTTCCTGCAAGTAAGATGGTGAGATTTTGCTTTGCAACTTTGTGGCTTTTTGTAAAGACGGTGTAGATTGTCTTGGTACAATTTGCTTTTAGTTTCCACTTGCAACAGTAGTTGTTGAATCTATCTAGATCCTCATTTATAAGCCGTGCACTGATGCCTGCTTGTTTACTTGTATGCCAGATGGCTAGGTCGTCGGCATATAGGGCCTTCTCTGATTTCAGTGTCTCAGGCAGGTCGTTGATGAAAACAAGGAAAAGTGTGCAGCTCAGAGAGGAACCCTGGGGTAGGCCCTCCTCCAGTACAGCTTTGGATGACACACCATTGTTAATCCTGGTCTGGATTGTCCTGTCTGTAAGGAAGATCTTCACCGTTAAAGTTTCCCGTGGATTCCTGTCTGTGTCATCTTCCACAGGAGGCCTTTTCTCCATACCCTGTCGTAGGCTTGCTGGAGATCAACGAATACTGCAACTGCGTGCTTCTTTTCGTGGAAGCCATCAAGGACTTTCTGACGGAGCCTGAAGAGCTGGTCATCTGTTCGTTGGCCCGCACGAAATCCTGCTTGGTTGCTGTCCAGGGCACCGGTTGTTTCCAACCACCAGTATAGGCGGTGGTTGACCATTCTCTCTGCCAGTTTCCCGACGCAAGAGGTGAGTGAAATGGGTCGCAAGGAGTTAAAATATAGTCTAGAAAATATTGTACTTCTATTTATGAACCCTGATCAGGGAATAAACATCCATGACAAGGCTTGAAGGGTATTGCTTTCAGATGTAAACATCAAGTAGGTAGTTAGTTAATCTAACCAGATAATGGCAGTGGGGTAACAATAGTTGTAGTCATCATAACATAGCAACACCAATCGAGCTTGCTTACGTGATGAAATTTAGGTCACCCCTTGCAGGAGTATTTTTGGACCAGATGGGAATATAGAGGTGACTAACTTTCAAACTTTGTCAGCATTATTTCTGGACCAATAAGAATGAAACTTGGCAACCCGCTAGAAAATAAGACAAACTAAATATAAATGGACCCCTACCCTCCCACTCCCAGTCTAAAGTGGCCATGTAAAGACACCAGCCATTTTTTTTCGCAAGCCTTTGACAAATGTAGACCTATAAATCCCTGCATGATTATTCTGAGCCCTGTCACTGGTAACTTGAAACAGGGCATTGCCAGTGCTCGCATCCCATATTTTTCTCTCTGTTCCCCTATGATAATGAGGTGGAAACATTGTATCAGGGGAAATAGAAAGTTCTCTAATTGTAAGGCATTTTTTTTCAATTGATACAAATATTTTATGGTTGGCATGGTTGGAAGTCAACAAAGAATTTTTTACCATTACTAAGTCATGCCCATAATCTCATGATATGATACAACGCTATTATAAATAAAATGCTTCATTCCGACACCCTCTTTCTAAAAAAAAATGCTATGAGTACACTCAAACTTTTTCCTATAAATAACAAATTTTCGAAATAACTAGGCTATAAAATGGGTGTTTTCGCCATGAATACCGTGGGGGTGTGTTAATCGATGATTAAAATAATGCTCTATCTTTTATATTATAGCTGTCTATTCATAAAGTGTTGTGAACACCTGAATAACCCCTCTCATAGGGTGATAAGACATTGTGAGTAGTTACGCCCATTCTAATAACCTTTTTAGAAGCTCTTGTTGCTATGAATGATCTGAGGCTCAAAGGGGAATAATATAAGTCAATTTCCATAGGTTTTGCTCTCAAATAGTTTTTTTTTGCAGGCACAATGGTATTCAAAACTAGATGGTGGAAATACGTCATCTAGAATCTAGAATCTATATTTTGGCCAATCACAGAGGGGTGCGAGGTGCTTTTGCTGTGAAAGTGGCTATTCTCACCCGCCCGGAAGTTCTCGCAAGATCAACTCCTCCCCTCTTCTCTCTCTCTCTGTCTCTTTCTGAATACTGTCTATCGGTGTGGACGATCAAATTGACCAAAACAAAGTTAAAAAATGATGTTAAAACACAAAAGTAAATTAATTTGGTTGTCTACAAAGATGCTACGGCTATTTAACTTTTCGAATCGAGCCGTACGACGCGGGTCGCCATTTTGTTTTGCCCGGAAATTCTCACGCTACTCCTCTCTCTCTTTCTCTCCACTGCCCACAGACAAAATTGTACGCTTTTAGTAGGCTACAGTTGTAATGGAACGCATACCTGCCAACATTGCCTGGGCCAAAATCTGTAGTTGGACGCAAATTTTTGTCCAAAAATCTGTAGTTGACCTAAAAAATCTGTAGTAGGCTATATTACCTCTTGTCGCATACTTAATTTGGGACCCTTATCAATATTTTATTTTGACCCACATCAAATATGCATGATTGTGTTTGCGACTTCAAACAAATGTAGAAAATTACACCAAAAAAAAGAAACAAAAAAGACAAATATGAAAACTACCAGAGCCATTTACCCTATTAGTAGTTGGTGCAGTTCCTGTCCTATTCATACCTGCACGCACACACACAAATGAAACCACCCCCCCCGCCGACACAAAAAAGAAGCAAAGAAGAAAAGATGGGCCTTGGATGACTTAGGCCTAGCGTTAGCCTTTTGTCTTTGCAGAGTTTACAAGGAAAGAGTATGACGGATCCCGAGTCCACACAAGGCCTGCACCAACATGCGTTTTGCAGAGAGTTTTCTAGATCTAGATATAGATCTAGATCTAGTGGTAATCAAAAATTTAGAATACTAAAATTTGCTTCCAAGTTCAGTTTTTGTCCCCTGGTGTTGCCTTCAACCCCCTCCCCTCCCCCGAGTGTATCTTTAAATAAAATACCCCCCTCCCCTCCATTCCGGAGTCCTATACTACGCAGCGCTCAGACTTTGAATGAACTTTGGTGACCCCTACAAGTGCCGGTGCTCAAAATGTGATGCAACGCGCAAGTTCATTGACCGGTCACAATGGCGAACCCGACAAGACGCTTGTATGACTATAACTTTCTTTTCTTTTCTTTTTCACAAGTGACGGCACAGGACAAATATTGATTTATTTTCAAGGCGGCACAGCGTTTGCCATGCACAGCCTGCATGTTGTTACAATTAATGTTGCGTTATCAAACTACTATCAGCAAATTTCTGGGTGGTAACGAAAGTGAAAGTATATCTTGATTGTCTCGATCAAACGTCGGTATCACACCCGCTTGCCACCATAGCCGCCTGTCTGCGTGAAGAAACATACTCTTGAGGGAGCCGAATGAATCACAATCGCGACCGGCAAAAATGAACTTACGGGCGTTATCGGATTTAGTTTTCAAATATTCGATAACTTTCTCAAATTCCCGGGTAATTCCCGGGGCCTGGCAGTCACCCTGCTGAATCCCGAAGTCGGTGGCTTCATCTCAAAATCGGTGGATCGGTAATTTGACCCAAAAGTCGGTGATCTACCGATTTTTTCTGTAGGGTTGGCAGGTATGGGAACGTTTGTTCACGGCACAGAATTCTACAATTTTTCTGTTATCACAGTGTAGAATTCTGTGGTTCAGGGTGAACGCAAAATTTGGTGAACGCGCAAGGGGTGAGAATAGCCACAAGACTCGCCTGCACTATTCTCACTCCGGGTGAGAATAGAGGTGGCCTTTTGCTGTAACCTTCATACTTCATGTGTTGACACTTCACCCCGTCTCTCAATAGTTTACATTTAAAAGAATAAAGTCTGCCTAAATCAAGATTTGGATATTTTTTTTTGTATGTGTGCAATAACAGGACCTTGTCAGTATCCTCAAACTCAAACTGAACACCCCCCCCCCCCCTCCCCTCTATCTCGTCTCCTACAATTAATTATCGATATTAGGCATCTGAAGTGGTTTGTACAGAACAGTAGTCTTTATTTCTTTCAAATTTGTAGCTTTGAGAAAATAATGCTAACTCTATTTTATTATAACTATAAAGGCACTTACTTCTTAAATCTTTAAAACTCATTTCGGCTGGTGAGCGATTGTGCACTACAGTATTCAAAACTGGAATGTAGAAATAGAGAGTTCCGTTTCAATTCCAACTGTGGAATTTACGACTGTGAAGCGCCATCTGTAAACATTTTTCGCACCATGGTGAAGAGAGTAAAGGGGGCATAACTGTGATAAAAATGTGCCCACAATTTTTGCTTCGAAAAACAAGTTATTAATTACAATCTTGATGACCTCCCTTGGTATTGTGGAGGCAGGTCGGGAGAAGAACAACACACTGCCCACATTGCCCTCATACTTCGCTCATACTTACTTTGATACATCGGTTGAAGAGTTTGTTATTTGAAAAAAGAATACAAAAGAATACGAAACAATCCACCGATGATAGCCCACTCGCTCAACTTTCTTTAGGTCCTCCTGTTTGATGTCATTCATTGAAGAAGAAGAAGAAGAAGAAGAAGAAGAAGAAGAAGAAGAAGAAGAAGAAGAACAACAACAACAACAACAACAACAACAACAACAACAACAACAACAACAACAGCAACAACAATAGCAACAATAACATCAGCACCCCCTCCACATAAAAAAAATCGGTAACAGACAACAAAAAATACCCAGTACAAATCAGATAACAAGGACGATTTTCATCTCATAATTCCAAAGGTGGAAATCTAGGCCTATGTCAACATCAAATTTATTTGACCTTATAAAACTTACATAACACTCTACTACTGTAAACAAGGGGGGAATGTAACACAAACACGCAATTACTGTGTAGGTCGAGACCATTTCGGCGCAGCTTTTAATTTGTCGGCGCAGCTTTCAATTTGTCGGCGCAGCTTTCAATTTGTCAGTGATCCTCAACTTTCAAACCGACATCTATGGTGCAGGATTAGGCGCTTCCCCGTTCGATTACAATTGTGAGGAGAATTCTTATTGAGTATCTCCATCTTCTTGCTGGGAGGGACTTTGTATATCTTTCAGATCGGGTTTGCTCTGGCAGGCAGGGAGGAAACCCGCCTCCTAAATGATCTTAATCGTGTCGATAAGGGGGTACAATTTCTGTAATTTATACATTTTTATCAGCTTTCAAACATTGCACTGCCCTACTGACTGAAATAGTCTTTAGTTCATTTCCAAAGGGGGGGGGGGGGGGATATCAACATGTTCTTATGCACAGTAGAATTGTAATTTTATGTAAATTTACCAATGTCTGCTCCTACTGTGACGGAACAACATATAGGTGTCCCGACGTGGTAAACAGGCGCTCGTCAACTTTTGGGCATATGGAGTTATTGGTATCATCTTAAAGGGTTTTCATTTG
This sequence comes from Aplysia californica, assembly GCF_000002075.1. NCBI lineage: Eukaryota > Metazoa > Mollusca > Gastropoda > Aplysiida > Aplysiidae > Aplysia > Aplysia californica. The sequence continues at coordinate 939,442 of NW_004797358.1, read as the reverse complement.
CCTTGCTTTTGATGAAAAAGATATCCTTTTTATCTTGAATAGAAGTCGAGATATTTGCGATTGAAGGAGGTGGGATCGCCTGGATTCAGAAGTAAAATTGGCGAGAAAATGGCCGCCAAAGTTTGGTGACTCTCATAGCTCAGGAGTCCATGGAAAGAGCAAATTTACAGTTTTCGTGCCGTTGATCAACGCTTTTCCATAAAATTCACCCTTAAGACTGTTTTTGAAAGGACAAAAAAGGTGTTGAGTCAAAAGAACAAAACATCTATAAAAATTGTTAAACCAGCAGAAAAATGTCGTTTTTGTTTCAATTTCATTATTTTGACGAGCGCCTGATTTTACCACGATGTCTCACAATATTTAGGGGGAACTGCTGCTTTTTCTTTCCTCATCCTTACTATCTTCGTCATTTTCCCTCTACTTCTTTTTTTTGTTTGTCACTCTTTTGTGAACTGCTATTTCCGGGGAGCCTTGATAGTCAAAACAGACTTTATGCTGTTGAGGCTAGTGAGGTGTGCAGAGTAAGCCTGATTCTCGTTTTGGACTTCTCTTCTGACATCCACCCCTTGGCGTTCATATCATGACCTTATTCAGCTGCAAGCGCCGTAAAACCTTATTAAAACAAAAATAAAACATTGCACTGCAAATAAAATCTTTAAGATGCTTATATTACGATCGCATTTAGAGTAAACTTTTTGCTCATGAGATGAGCTCATGCATTCACTTTCAGGATGAACTTTTATTCATAGACCATGCCGCAAAGATATACATTGTATTGATTATCGTGCCCTTTTGTCTAGCCTATTAAGGATAGTTTCGGGGAACATTTATGAGCTTAATGGAAATTAGTAGAGATGAATACTCGACCACCTTATGCCCTTCTCTCTTCGAGGTACCCACTCTCAATAGTTTACATTTAAAAGAATAATGTCTGCCTAAATCAAGATTTGGATATTTTTTTTTGTATGTGTGCAATAACAGGACCTTGTCAGTATCCTCAAACTCAAACTGAACACCCTCCCCCCACCCCCCCCCCCCCCCTCCCCTCTATCTCGTCTCCTACAATTAATTATCGATATTAGGCATCTGAAGTGGTTTGTACAGAACAGTAGTCTTTATTTCTTTCAAATTTGTAGCTTTGTGAAAGAAATGCTAACTCTATTTTATTATAACTATAAAGGCACTTACTTCTTAAATCTTTAAAACTCATTTCGGCTGGTGAGCGATTGTGCACTACAGTATTCAAAACTGGAATGTAGAAATAGAGAGTTCCGTTTCAATTCCAACTGTGGAATTTACGACTGTGAAGCGCCATCTGTAAACATTTTTCGCACCATGGTGAAGAGAGTAAAGGGGGCATAACTGTGATAAAAATGTGCCCACAATTTTTGCTTCGAAAAACAAGTTATTAATTACAATCTTGATGACCTCCCTTGGTATTGTGGAGGCAGGTCGGGAGAAGAACAACACACTGCCCACATTGCCCTCATACTTCGCTCATACTTACTTTGATACATCGGTTGAAGAGTTTGTTATTTGAAAAAAGAATACAAAAGAATACGAAACAATCCACCGATGATAGCCCACTCGCTAAACTTTCTTTAGGTCCTCCTGTTTGATGTCATTCATTGAAGAAGAAGAAGAAGAAGAAGAAGAAGAAGAAGAAGAAGAAGAAGAAGAAGA
>NW_004797358.1:932643-933891 GCF_000002075.1 Aplysia californica | reverse complement strand
TCCAAAACATAAGTTAATTTTATGAGGTTTGTTTGCTTGGAGAGATCTGATGAGTTCTGACCTAAAGTTGTTTTTAAAAAGTAAAAGAAAGAAGAAGAAAAAAACAAAAAAAACCCTCTCTACGTAGGAAATTCTAGTGTATGATACTGATACATTTAACAAAACAAAACAACCCCCCCCAAAACAAAATCACAAAAGCTAAAAGTAGGCCTACAACAATCCGACAACAACAACAACAAAAATAACCACCACTCATATTTTGCGCCCATTTATCGAGTACTTTTTCCTTCTTGGATGCGACGAAAAACCAGTGAAATTATGCTAGACTAACGGGAGGCCATAGCTCGAACCCATTATTGTGATATTCTTGGGCTTTGGGGTGGTTTTTTGTTGTTGTTGGTGAGTTTTCAAAGCTCTCCACCAATTTAGCTTAGTATCATCGATGAAAAACTTTGTATTTGATCATCTGGCCTCGAAAAATGAACTTTGTTAGAAGGAAGTATAGATTCACTTCAAATCATTATCATTATCATCAAAATAATTGCAAGAATATCGCCCTAAATGCACCAATGCCATTGAAATTCAGATACTAGACACCTTTTACTTTTGTCTTACCAAAACAAGATTTTTATTCTTAGTCTTTGGTAATTACTAATTAATGCTTTCTAAGTTTTGGCGCGTTTACAGTATTAATCCTATCACATAAACCACTAGCCAAACTGGAAAAGCAGACAGCCGAAATGTAAACTCTTAATATATAATATATTTACAAATCTCCTTTTATCTCATGCTAATTTTTCTTTCTTTCTGAGCCAGACCATAAAAGCCGTTGGTGTACTTTAGAGAACGAATATTGTTAAAAAGAAGAACTTGTTAGTTCCCTCATTTATTTTTTGACGCCCAAACGAAGGTAGATATACGCCCCTTGTCCTGAGAAAAAAGTGCCCTTTGATATAACCCTGAACCTTCACAAAAATATTACTTTAAAAAAAAACATTTAAGGATTATTGTATCTTGTTGCTAGTTTCAGATTTTAAACAAAAAGAGAAAGAAAAACAATATTTAAAAAAAGTTGTAGGTCTTCTTTTTTTATAATGCCCCAAAACAGCGCATCTTTAAGCGTTGTGGAATTATCAGAACTAGTAATAAACTTTTATATTTCTACGAACGGAATAATAATGAAGAATTATTAGGAAAGTTAAGAAGAGGAAAAAGACTGAAAACAGGAAAGAAACAAAACACAACTAT
>NW_004797358.1:927606-928712 GCF_000002075.1 Aplysia californica | reverse complement strand
TCAGGTCTCGAACTCGGGACCTACTGAATGAGAGGCAAACACCGTACCTCTGGACTACGAGAGCCGCCACGTATTTATTGAAATATAAAACAACAACAACAGCAACAACAACAACAACAACAACAACAATAACAACAACAACAACAACGGCAACAACAACAACAGCAACAACAACAACAACAACAACACCGACCACTGTTGTGTAACGTTTAGGAGCTTCACCGTCTTATGTAGAAGACCCAAGTGCGATTTCTGTGTGGGGATTTTTTTAAAAACTCGAGCATCTCAATGTTTGTGCCGGAATCTTGTATCCCTCTCAGCTCGGGTCGGCCCTTACAGGTAGGCTCGAAGCCCGGTTCCTAAATGATCAAAATTTGTTTTGAAGGAGCTGTAAAAACACCCCCATCAATAGATTTAAAAAAACCAACCCAAACACCGGCAAATCTTAACAAGACCTTCCAAGCTAAAGGGATAGCACAGGCGTCTGTGGTGTAATGGTTAGAACGAAGACGACCCGAGTTCGATCCCCGAGCAGGGAAGTCTCATCTTATCGAGTATAACCGCCCTTCTGTTGGGGTGATGTGTCCCTCTCCTATCGGGTCAGCCCTGACAGGCACACTTAGAGGAGTCCGTCTCCTGAGGGTTTTACATTGTCTAAGTTTTATTTTTTTGCTTTGGCTTTTTTTTTAGGGGGAGGGAGGGAGGGGGGTTAAATAATTAATAACAAAATTATAATACTCAGTGAGAAAAAGAGAAAAAAACAGCTAACAAAAGGAGCCGATGTGCACAACTTCAAAGGTACGTTTGGCAAACTACCGACCTTGGCTTTGAATTTTACGCTTTGCACAAAAATACATAACAACACCTACATTAACAAACAAACACACAGACAAACAAACAAACAAAGAAGGATGATCATATGCCTGAATTGTGTTGAAAGTGCCGTAAAACTCTTACAAAACTAGAAAAAAAAGGTAGTGCACTGCAAGATAGTTCACGTCTGTTTAAGACACTAACTACAAAATAATAATAATAATAGTATTAATAATAATAATAATAATAATAATAATAATAATAATAATAGTATATAGAATTTGTATAGCGCA
>NW_004797358.1:925146-927067 GCF_000002075.1 Aplysia californica | reverse complement strand
CAAACGAACAAAAACAAAAGACCCCCCACCCCCCCAAAACAACCAACAAGCAAATAAAGTGAAAGATGAAGATTTGCCTGGATTGTGTTGCAAGTGCTGTAAAACTCTTACAAAAGCTGAAAAAAGGTAGATCACTGCAAGGTTGTTCACGTCTCTGTTTAAGAAACTACAAATTAAAAACAGCGCCCTTAAGTAATACTTTAGGTGACATAAATATAATTGAGCATTTAATTCTAACTAGATCTAGATGTGTCTTGTGTAGCTGTAAAGAGCGATCAACAAAATGTTTTTGAAAAGAACTCCTATCTTTAAAAATTCAACGTATTATAAAGTTTTAGTTCGTTTGGGAGGTGGGAAGGAAAGGGGGGGATTTACAGAGTTTCGCTCGGAAAGTCGAGGAGACTTTATGAGTGATAATCAAATTGTTATCAATTTTTGATTATCCAGGAGGCAGTATGAATCAACAGTGTCTAATGCTAATGGTAAGTGAAATTGTTGGAAAAATATTGCGTTTGTTACAGTTAGCATGATTTTCACGTTCAGTGCTTTTTGCACTGTTTCCACAGCTCAATTTCTCTCTTTTCAGCGACTGTTTTAGTTTTCATACGGACTGCTTACGGAGAATATTATCACAGTATAATAATTTTGTACTTATTTTGATTCGGTTTAGGGGTTCTATGGCTTTTTTTTTTTTTAGATGTAGTTTAATTTTTGCATCTTGTAGCTTATTTTTTAGGCTGGCGTAGCTGAATTTGAAAAATTTAAGTGGCAGCCCTGATCGACACTTCCTGCCAGGGCGAACCCGGACTGAGTGAGATCAAAGATCGTACAAAACACGATTGTTCACTCAGACAAAAAGTGTCTGTGGAAGTCCTCGCATTGGTTCAGATGACGCTGCAGTCTTTGTTTTGAAGCTCTTTTTCGTTGCTCCAGAAGAAGAATAGGAATAGCACAGTTTGTAACTTACTTACTAACTCTTTCTCTATACCGTCAGGTACATAAGATGGAGAGCAGTCAACGCCACGCTTGTCTGTCTCGGGCCACTTTCTCCAATTTCGGCACATCTAGGCTCTGGGTCATTGTCTCATCTCTTATTGTGCCTCTATAGCTTCAAGTTGGGCTTCCCTGTTTTCTCTTTCCAGTTGGTTTCCAAAATAATTTCTAATAGGGCAATTTCGTCTTCGGCATTCCCAGAACATGCCCTAGACATTTCCATCTTCTCTTTTTTTTTGTTGTGTTGATATTTTCAATTCCAGCTTTTTTCAACACTTCATTATTTGTAATAAATTCATTCCATTTTATTAGTTAAGTTCTTCTTAGACATTTTGTTTGGAAGCTTTTAAATTTTCTTTGAATTGTTTTGTTTCGCTTTTATAGCTTTTCACACAAATATGGTAACTCTGTTAGCAAAGTCCGCACTTCTTCGAAGAGGGCGCCACCGAATTTTGAGGACACTCTTTTAATTCGCTCAAAGAGAGTAGTGAACTATCTTGTTATGTACGATCTTTGGTGAGATCAATGATCATGCATAACAAGATGGTCCACTCCTCTCTTAGAGCCAATTAATAAAATGTCCTCAAAATTCGGTGGCGCCCTCTTCGCAAATGTGCACTCTTTCGAACAGTTATCCTACTTGTGTGAAAAAAATCAAAGTGAAACTAATAAGTTTTTGAATAAATAAGAATTCAAATTTCGGAAGTGCGCTTTTTAAAATATGGTTACGCTCACAAAAAACCTCTTCCAGAGGAAGAGGCGGCAGTTTTTTTTTCGTTTAATTTGACTTTAGAATGAGAGGCGAGAGGTCATTATTAAATTAAAAAAAACCCAACAAAATACCCTAAAGTTCCGCACTGAACGAATCCGAACAGCTGATGAATAGCAGTCGATCTGCGCACGCAAGGAGGTGCTATTCCTATTCTTC
>NW_004797358.1:922674-923949 GCF_000002075.1 Aplysia californica | reverse complement strand
CCACACACATATATATACACAAACACACACTCACAAACAACAAAACAACAGAAAAGTGATTGAAAATCAGTCTCCACTACAACTTCGAAAGTATTGCGTCAAGCTTTGATATTTCAAACGGCCTGTTCTTACATTCTAACTAACCGTACCCGTTTTTTCAAAATTTCATAATAGAGTAAACAATGTATATCTCTGTATCGATTTTTGGTTACTTTATCCGGGCCCAGGCCAGAACAAATATGGCAATTTTGTCCCTTGGCCTGAGTCAGCTCAGATTACAGCCATCAGTCACGGGCACGCTTGCGTGAGTGGGTGAGCGAGCATCTGTGCCCGCGAGAATATCCTCTCCAACTTGGCAACATATTGAGGACTTGTTGAACAGGGCGCGTCGCTTTTCGTTATCTCATATTGCGGACGCTTACTCATTTTTAGCGGTTTGTTGTCTTCTTCTGAAAGCAAAGAAAAGTGTGTTTTGAGGTATCGTTAATTTCTAAACACTTATTTTTCGTTACTTTTGTGAATTTCGAATCGGAAAAAAACATTTACGGGTTCAGATATGTCGGGGTTGTGGAAATATTTCATCCTGGGCGCTCTTGTGCTGACGGTTGCGATGGGCCAAGGTAAGCTGATTGTTTTCATTACTTTCCCCTAACTTTACAACTCTCATGAAACTGAAGATGAATTTCGTTTAATTGTTTTATTGTTTAAGTTTTGTCTATCAAAGGAAATAATAATTCATTCCCCCCTTCCTAACCCAATCCAGTGATAAGAAATCTACAGTGGTTAACCCACGAAAAAAGTTATAGGCCTATGTACAACTATACTATTCTGTTATGGAGATGTTTGTTTGACAACAACAACAACAACAACAACAGCAACATCATCATCATCATCATCATCAACAACAACAACAACAACAACAACAACAACAACACAACAACAATAACATCAACAAAAAACGTATTAAAAGTTTTATAAATAAGTCTGTCATTTACAATTTGTGCTGTTTCATGAAAGTTTCTTCCTTAAAATGTGTATGCTTTAAGTGATATGGGCCAAAGGACTACATCACTGAATAAAATACCCACCTGCCTGCCCCTAGCTTTGCAAACAGCTCTATTTTTCGTTTTCTCTTGCATAAATCTAAATCTATTCAAATATTATTAAGTTAGAAACATTTAGTCGGAAGGATGTCCAAGTAAATTCTCTTATCCCTTTTTTGTATGAACGCGCATGCAATTTGTTTGAGTGTGAGCGTGTATATATATATATATA
>NW_004797358.1:917787-922037 GCF_000002075.1 Aplysia californica | reverse complement strand
GAGAGACAGAGAGAGAGACAGATAGACAGAGAGAGAGAGAGAGAGAGAGAGATAGAGAGACAGAGAGACAGAGACGGAGACAGAGACAGAGAGAGAAAACGATATTTATTTGCCGTATACTTATAACGGTAGTGTTTTAATGATGTCATTAACATACTATTTAGATTAGAATCTCTAGTTTGGAGACAGGGTACACAAGTAAGCGCAATATCAGCAATACGGAGAATACGACCACCTACGTAGTTAACACAGACTACTCTGAGGGAAACTGGGACTAGAGTAAAACTACGCATCTATATCCGATTAGAGTGACGCCAACGTTTTCTTTAAAATATAAACATGTTTCTCTGCAGAAAAAAGCAACCACAAAACAAAAACAACAACAAAAAATAAACACCAGTCTTCATTTATTGCCATGTCTTCTTTGGAATGCCAAGGTCACTTTAGATGTTGGAACTTCTCATTCAACTCATTCCATCGCAGATCACGGAAAAATTCTTGAGAGCCGCTGTGCAGTGAAAAATTTCAGTGGGTTGGACAGCCTCAAGTCCAAACCATTCTGGCAAAAACATACCAGAGTGTGAAAGACCTGCAACGTTTCTATAGAAATCGAGAAAACCCTAGAGATCTCTTTCTTTAGAAAATCTATGTGATGGTAAAGTAATTTCTTGACTACATAGTAGCCCCCGCCCCTCTTTTTTTTAAACAAAAAAGTAGTTAACCCTATCCGTACGTCGTGTTTTACTATCGTATCCATACGACGTGGGGAACTCTGTGCCACAACTTTCCAAAGAGGAAATTCACTCGTTAATCCGACCCGTACGCTTTGCCTAGCAGTCTGCCAAAACGATTTTTCGAGAAATACTGAAAGTTTCAAAGAGATCTTCGTACTAGAAGTATTCTAAAATGTGAAGAAAACCACCCCGCGGGTACAAAATGACAACAGGGCGTACGGATAGGGTTAAATAAATAAATGACCCTTCCAGTATTTACAGTTGTTCTAAAATATAAACCTTCAAATTCATTGACAGTATCTGGCATCTCACCTACCACGTTCTGTATATTATTATATTTCACATGAAATCGGAGAACTATTTTATGGAAATATATCCCAGGTGTTAAAGCGAGCTGCTGAGCGAACTGTGTGCTCTGGAATATGTAAGCCCTGCCACCCAAGGGAACAGGCTAAAGATTAGATCGTGGGTGTGTACCGCCCTTTTTAACTTGACTTATTTTTGACGCCTTTATAGGATGTCGAAATTACCAGACAAGTGTTGAAGATCGCACCCAGAGCCATTTTCTGGGCAGACTTATCGTTGTGGCGTATGTACAAGAGTAAGTCAAATGACTTTGTTAAGTCTCAACAGGGTAGGTTTGGGCGGTTTTATGTACATTAAAATGTTGGTGTTTAGTTACAGCCCATCTGTCCCCGCCATTCCCCCCTTTGTACTCTCTACTGATCATAAAATGGACTTTGGTGTCCCTCTTGCTCAGTTGGTATCTTGCTGAACTATGAAGCGAATGGTCCCGGATCGTGTACCAAACATGACGTTTTCGAACTCGGGTCGTTATGTGGTGTTTTCAAGGCCCTGAACCACATTGCCTCGGTCTTATCGAAGATAGATGCTACATTCGGAGGTCTTGCCTGTTATATAAACTAATTGTGTTAAAAAATGAGTTAACCCTTTACAATTATAACCTTGAGCATGAAATGGATTTGAGAATTATTGCTTCCGTCTCTGTTTATAACACTGTAACACTGTGACTACAATCACAAGAAGACCCTGGAGAGCCCGTGCCTCAGTTGGTATCGAATGTGACTGCGGTGCGGGCAACCATAGTCCCAGTACCCAATGTTATGGCATTTTGGCACTTGATTTTGGTTGACCAAAGAGTCTCAATGGCTCTCCACCTTTGTGGCCCAGTGCTTTCAGGAATGTATGTTTCGACAGTGTTCATGGGTGCAATGAATTATTAGTCATTACTCCTTTCCCTGCCACAGAAGTATATGTATTAATACGGGAAGTTTTTCAACTCTTGAAAATGTCTTTTTTCATGTTGGCTTTCGTTTATGAAAGGGAAACAGCGTGACTTTTCAACCAAAGAAGATACTGGAATTGGATAATCAACATCATCCTCTTATCTTACTGAGACTTTTTTTAAACAAATGAACTTGGATGTTTTGTCGCTGAAGATATCACCTGCGGTTATCTATGATTATTGATTTGTTTTCTTGCATTAACTTCGAATATTATTACTCCAGATAGATCTATGGGGTTTAAAGAGAGGCATGTCAATAATTTTAGACTGAACTTTTCTTTCGGTAGAGCATTTGATGCAAACTCTTTCAGCCAATAATATTTTTTCCACCTGTCTGTCCCTGAAAAGATGCAGCTGCCAACGAGACGTCGTCTGCTGCAGATTCGGATACCCCAGCAGACGATAGTTCTGTCGTCGCCGAGGCGCTGAGCCCTGATACAAACAACACTGCTAGCGTCGACGGAAATGGCGCGGGAGGACAGGATCCCCCTGCTAGTACTGAGCTTAAGGAAGTGGAGTGTAAACTGGATGAAGACCTCACAGGAGAGTGGATGTCCACAGTGTGGGGTGATGTGTCGTTCACAGATCAGTCTCTCGTGGCAGAAATTGATCCAGTTGAAGGCAAATCCAACGAATTCGAGTGTCACAAGAAGTTTGAGAACGGAGACATCATTTTCAGGTAATGCTTTCTTAAGCACTTAAATCAGTACCTTCTCTTAAGAATATCACTTCCTTAATACCTAAAAACTGCTGATTAAATGTTGAGAACGAACGTGGCCCAAAGCACATTTCTTGGAAAAACATAACTGCCTAAGCTTAAGGTATCATTATTATGCACACACTCCAGTATGGAGATGGGGGGGGGCGAGGCAGGAGGCTGTTGAAAATGAAGTATGAGCGTATAGAGTGTCAGGAAATGTCACCTGAAGCTATACAAAATTCGAAGCAAACATTCCATAAGCAATCATTAAGTAAGCCTTACAACGTCTTTCCACTATATGCCTGTTCAGCGTGTTTATCTACCATGTGTCTTAGATAGCGATAAACAAATTCTCAAGAATCTGCCATTTCACAATAAAACTGTAAGCGATGTTGCTAAACTTTGGTTCTCCTTTAGAAAATGGTTTACTGAGAACTTTTTACGTCATGCGACAGTCCTCTGATCCTGATTAATGACGAGGCTGCCACGAGGGTCTCTTTTTCTTTTTTACTCTTCTTTATTGTTGAACGTCTTTTAAATGGCTGTGACGCAAAGGAAAGAAAACAAACAAATAAACAAACAAAAAACCCTTAACCCCCCCCCAAAAAAAACACAACAACAAACAACCCCAACAACAAACAAACCTAGCTGAAGCTGGCAGCGGAAGGTAGGGAGGCAAAGAAATAGGTTGATTTGTTCCATCTTTTTGCATCAGTGGAAGCCCCCAAACTTTCTCCTTTTATTTTCAGTCGAACTTATTCTAACCACCACCTACCTGTGTAAGACAATTACCAGTACAAACAGCCACTTCCTGTTTCCATCTTTGCGCATTTTTACATTATTATGACGACCACCTGCCCTAGGCGGCCATGCTTTTCCTCGATAATGGGTGACTGTCTTATCAAATTTCGAGCAATGTGTATGTGTAAATATCTTTATCATATGTATACGCATAACTTCCATACCCCTCCCCTTTTTGGACGCTTGTTATAATAATGAGTCTTCTTTTAGAAAAAAAACCCAACAACAAACAATAGAAAGCCGAAAAAGTTAGTGGAACCCGAATTCTAAATATGCACCAGCCACATTTTGTGTTGTTACCTATGTACACCTGTGACTACCCTAATATTCCACATAGGTTGCAGTTTTTATCACGTCCTTATTGAGGGTCTCGCTCATTGGGGAAACACAAGGGAATCGATATCTGAATTACTTAACCCTCGACAATAGAAATTGTTTCGGCAAGATTGAATTTTCTTTGAGCGTTGTATATGTACTCGTGAGCAGGCTTGGTTTAATCACATGTGCTCCTGCAGGACGGAAAGAACACAGATTTGAGTGTAGCGTATGGGATCGATTAACATTAATGCTTCTTTCGTTGTTGTTTGTTTGATCAGCTCTTTGAACAAGTACACATGCAGACGGATAAAATAAGATAAGATAAGATAAGATAAGATACATCTTTATTGTCCAGATCCTGGCACATTGGTTTGGTGTTCCACCACGAGTA
>NW_004797358.1:916240-917311 GCF_000002075.1 Aplysia californica | reverse complement strand
TCTATTTAATGTTTCTTTATCTTGTTGTCTTGTGTTCCCGGCCCATGCTGTTATACAAAAATTGATCATACTTTCTATGGTTGAATGGTAGAACATGGACATCAATGTTTTATCAACTTTAAAATACTTTAGCTTTCTAAGAAAAAATAGTCTTTTGCCCCCCCCCCCTCCACAGCTGTGATGTTGTTTTTGATCGAACTGTGTGTGGTGTCTACATAAGAGCACGACGTGCATGAACCTGGTCCGTCTAAAGGTCCGCTTTAATACATTAGCGTGATTTTTTGGGGGGTCTATAATCTGCATACCTAAGAACCTGTTCTATAATGGAAAAGCGCCATAGAACTTTGTTTGGTCTCCGGTAATACAATTTTCTGAGCTACAGCTACTTATCCATACTTTGCGAGAGTTTTTAGTTTTTAAAAAAGCGGGGGGTTGGGGGTGGGGAGATATTTAACCCATTGAATTGTGCGACAGTGATATCGCCGTATATTATTGGAAATCTTGTGAATGGTTTTTACAAACAGACAACGAAATCTACATAGGTCATGCACACATAACGTCGTTTCACAAAATTAACCATCGCCAGTCACAACTCTAAATGAGTGAAGGGGAAAAATGGTGGTAAACGGGCCAGCTGTTGTTGAGCAATTGGATGCTTAGAACACGCAAGCAGAGCAAGTGATTGCACTAGTTGGAAATCACTCATACCGATTGGCCCGATCGACAGGGCCCCACGTGCGTGCCTTAATGAATTCGTAGCCGTCGCACACGGAAAACCTGAGTTCGATTCTCGTGTGGGAAGAATTTTTATCGAGAATCTCCGTCTTTCCGTTGGGAAGTTGTATCCCTGTCAGCCAAGGCTGGCCCCGAAAAGCAAGGTCGAAGCCTGGCTCCTAAATGATCTAAATTGAATCTATGTGGGCCAGCAATAGCTAAATCTACATTAACCCCCCCCCTCCACCCTTCAAAAGATAAATAAAAGACACATCTCACAACAACGACAACAACAACAACAACAACAACAACAACAACAACAACAACAACAACAACAACAACAACAACAACAGCAAA
>NW_004797358.1:913832-915497 GCF_000002075.1 Aplysia californica | reverse complement strand
TACACACACACACACACACACACACACACACACACACGCACACACATATACCCATGTGGGACTTTAAAAAAATTGTAGAAATGTTTGTCCACCGGCTTTTTCAAGGTAGAACCATAAATACATGATAGATTCAAGCGTATTGTGCATTTGAATACCATTTTACTAACTGCATGAAAAGTTCCAACCCGTTTTATCTCGAACTTCAAGAGATAAGGGTGCTTTTGTAGGTCAAACAGGCGTGGCTATGTATGTCCTCAGTATATCGCTTTCCTCTCCGTTACTGACACGTTTCGCTTCGCAAATGTCAGGATAGGACATTCCTGGATCTTTTTTGTGTGCTTATTATTAAAGGTATCTCCCTTCGTCGCACTCATTCAAAACAGATTTGGAGGGGAACTATACAGAAGTATCCTCCCAGGAGGAGCCAAAGCTACCAACCAGAGACAAACGGAGCAAAATTCCTTTTCAAAACCGTCACTTTTTTGTGCTGTTATCAAAGCCTGATGATATTTATTTTAGGTGGAAAAGCAAGTGATTGTACCAATCGAAAATCCCCTTAGCTTAAAAAGGAAGCCGCCCCCCTCCTCTTTCCAAGTTTCCAAATTGTCCCCCAAACATGGAAATGTTCCTTGTACTCAAACCCCAAAACGCAGCAACCCCCAGCCCCTCCCATGAAAAGACCCCCCCCAAAAAAAAAAGTCATCTCCGCCATTTTATTGTTGAGTTGAAAGGGAAAGCACTCTCTTTACTTACTCGAGACTGCACTTACTCCAAAGAGTTCACGGTGTCAACATCGGCGAAAGTTGTGAAACTATTTCTTTTTTCGTATCGATTTGCCATACACGTCACACAGGAAAACATAGTGTTTTCGGGATTTGACTCACGGGAAAAGAACGCCTGCAAGCTACCGCAAGAGGTATACACGCTCCCTACACACCGATGCAAGAGACAGGGCACAATAATATTTGTTTCATACTCACAGATGGCACACACAGGAAATTATAATGATGCATAACTGGATACAGGATAAGGGAGAGCTTAACAACAATATCTTTATTACAGCTGACGGTACATAAACGCCCATATTTATTTATAACCTTGCAAATATCGATAGTAGTATTCGAAACTTTTTGTAATTTGGAAGGAAAGTTAGCTTTCAAAGTGATAGAAATCAATAGTGATACTAATATGTGTTAGCCTGCCTGATATTAGGTTGCCTAAGGATTTTCTGGTTCTACTTGTCAAGCTTTTCGGACACCGTTTGTTTAGTAACGCTGTGAATGAATAGCTTTTGCTGTTATCATTGATTTCCTACCCTTTTCCTTGCAAACTACTGTCATACCTCGTTATGTCGCCACCCTTGGGACGAGCTTGAAACTGGAGGAAAAGCGGGGCTGGCGTGTTGACGAGGTTCCTCTGTTAACTATATTATATAGACACGACTGCCCAACGGCAAGGAAGGAAGGGATATAATTTTGTTGTGGGATCTGTGTTTGAAAAGTGTCTATTTGTTGACAATTAACTTGTACATGTATTAAGAGCTTAGAGTCTTCTCTCTCTCTCTCTCTCTCTCTCTCTCTCTCTCTCTCTCTCTCTCTCTGTCCTCTCTCCCCCCCTCTCCCCCCTCTCTCTTTCCATCTCTCTTTGTGTGTGTGTGTGTGTGTG